>NC_090653.1:31185186-31237686 GCF_040937935.1 Hyperolius riggenbachi | reverse complement strand
TATCAATCATAACGAGTGCATACCTCCCAACTTTTTGAGATGAGAAAGAGGGACACTTAAGCCACACCCCTGCCACACCCTAATCACGCCCCATCACTCCCCTAGTCACGCATACCATAAAGATTTTATAAGAAAAATATGTTGTTTTATAATTCCAACCACACTGGCCATATCTATCCTGGTGCATTTTCCTTCATATTAACATTTTACAATTAGTAATATATCAATTTAAAGGATGGGAATAAAGTTTAGAGCCAATCAAACACATTTTTAGTAGAGAAATATATAATTTATATAGAAAGAGGGACAAATGAGGAGGAAAGAGGGACATAGGGATAGGGCTCCCAAAGAGGGACTGTCCCTCCAAAAGAGGGACAGTTGGGAGCTATGCGAGTGGCCATTGCAGCATTGATATCTGCCAGATTTAATATTATGATTGAATTGGCCAGATATGGATGCTGAAGATGCGGTAATGTATGGGCACCCTTTGCATGTTTGGGTGTGGCTGGATAGCGTCATTGCTTGTACCGTATTGCTGCTTCCTGAACTCTCTTGTGGTCTTGCAGGCACTGTATTCGCACCGGCAGAAGTTATCGGAGTTCTGTAAAGAGAAGGGGCGAGTGTTGGATATTATCAGTGAGAATGGGCGGCCAGGCTCTCGTGGACTGGACACAGCTGGGGGCGGATCTCTGCTAGGCCCAGAGGATATAGGTATTGTGAAAACTGAAATCCCTGTGCTGGGTCACATTGAAGTACATGGGATTGGGCACACTTGGTCCCGCTCTGTGTCCTCTGTGGTGGGTTGGATCTCACCTCTGTCCTCTTCCTGTCATGTGACGGGCACCAGTATAATCCTGTCTTTTGAGAGACAACCTGCTGCAGACAGAGAACACACACAGGGAGCGGGCAAATATTCCCAGTCAGGTGTACATCCCTGCCAACCTCTGCATGGGGGCTGCACAGGTTATATGGCTGCACATAATGGGGTGAATCACTAACCGTGCAATGGTTTATGCGCGCAAATGCGAATTCTCAGGGGCGTAACTAGAAATCACGGGGCCCCCCTGCGAAAATTTGGATGGGCCCCTACACACAAACACACACACACAGTCATTAGAACAATTGTGCAGCGAATAGAAAGCTTTTTCTCTCCGTGCCCAGATTCCTCAAGCATCACTACAGGACACAGCACTTGGGGAAGGGTAGAAAGGCTGGGGTAGAACAGGGCTGTACACAAGACCCTACTGAACAGTGAATAGGGACTGTCTACAAATCTTTGTCTGCAAATTTTTGTATGATTCCTTATCAGTGGCAGAGCAAATGCAGTCATTAGAACAAATGCGCAGAGAACAGAAAGTTTTTTCTCTCCTTGCCCTTAGTTGTCAGTCTCTCAGGACAGGGCCCCTGTGGTTTCTGGGCCCCCCTGCGGCTGCTTCCATTGCAGGGTCTATTGTTACACCTATGTCTCTCGCTCAAAACGCCGCATTTGCGCCCATAAAACGTTGCGCATGTTATAACGTGCACAAAGTGCTAACGCGGCTGTGCTATAAGATAGCATGGTTTAGTGAATCAACACCATTATATGAACAGCATTTTGGTTGCACTATAGAGTGAATTGATGGCTGTACATATTTTGTGGGGAAAATGATGGCTACATCTGCATTTGTTGTATGGGGGACATGATGGCTGCCCTTGTTATATGGGGGACATGATGGCTGCACTTGTTATATGGGGACATGATGGCTGCACTTGTTATATGGGGACATAATGGCTGCACTTGTTATATGGGGGACATGATGGTTGCACTTGTTATATGGGGACATAATGGCTGCACTTGTTATATGGGAACATGATGGTTGCACTTGTTATATGGGGGACATAATGGCTGCACTTGTTATATGGGGACATGATGGCTGCACTTGTTATATGGGGGACATGATGGCTGCACTTGTTATATGGGGGACATGATGGCTGCACTTGTTCTATGGGGGCATGATGGCTGCACTTGTTATTTGGGGACATGATGGCTGCACTTGTTATATGGGGGGCATGATGGCTGCACTTGTTATATGGGGGCATGATGGCTGCACTTTGTTATATGGGGGCATGATGGCTGCATTTGTTATATGGGGACATGATGGCTGCACTTGTTATATGGGGACATGATGGCTGCACTTGTTATATGGGGACATGATGGTTGCACTTGTTATATGGGGGCATGATGGCTGCACTTGTTATATGGGGGACATGATGGCTGCACTTGTTATATGGGGGCATGATGGCTGCACTTGTTATATGGGGGCATGATGGCTGCACTTGTTATATGGGGACATGATGGCTGCACTTGTTATATGGGGGCATGATGGCTGCACTTGTTATATGGGGACATGATGGCTGCACTTGTTCTATGGGGGCATGATGGTAGCACTTGTTCTATGGGGACATGATGGCTGCACTTGTTATATGGGGTACACTTGTTCATGTGCATAGTTTGCAGCATACATAGACATGCTTATCTGCAGTTTTGCAGACTACCCTTTCAATGACTGGCTTCAGTCTTGTTCCTCTCTTCTGCATAGATTGTCAGGCTGCTGTGAATAATGCCCTTCTAACATCTCAGAAATTCCGAAATGTGCAGCCTTCCAACTGGCAGAAGCCGTTAGACTGCACAGAATTAAAGGACAGTGTGACGGAGGGACTGCAAAAGAAGGCAGAGGAGAGCTCCACCATCCGGGTAACTCTGCACACACTGCGGCACACGCTGCTGCACGCGCTGCTGCACACGCTACTGCACACGCTACTGCACACACTGCTGCCGCTGCACACATTGCTGCACACGCTGCTACACACGCTGCTGCACACACTGCTGCCGCTGCACACATTGCTGCACACGCTGCTACACACGCTGCTGCACACACTGCTGCACTCACTGCTGCACCCACTGCTGCACAAACTGCTGCACACGCTGCTTCACTCACTGCTACACACGCTGCTGCACAAACTGCTGCACACGCTGCTGCACAAACTGCTGCACACACTGTGGCACAAACTGCTGCACACGCTGCTGCACAAACTGCTGCACACGCTGCTGCACACACTGCTGCACTCACTGCTGCACACATGGACTGACACCTGCAGATATTTCATTCTGGCATTTTTATTAAAGGGGAACTGAAGTAAGAGGTATACGGAGGCTGCCATATCATTTCCTTTTAAGCAATACCAGTTGCCTGGCAGCCCTGCTGATCTATTTCTCTGCAGTATTATCTGAATAACACCAGAAACAAGCATGCAGCTAGTCTTGTCAGATCTGACTTTAAAGTCTAAAACACCTGGGGCTTGATTCACAAAGCGGTGCTAACTGTTAGCACGCCTGTGAGAACCCCCTTAGCACGTCTAAACAAGCTTTTCGCGCATAAAACTTTACGCGCGCACTGCACAGAGCACAGGGCGCTCCGCGCGAAGTGCCCATTAAGGCCTATGGGACTTAGCGTGCGTAAAACTTTGCGCGCAAAGTTAGCGCGCGATCTGATTGAGATATCCGGTGCTAACCTACTTAGCACCCTGGTTAGCACGTCTAAAGACTTTAGACGTGCTAAGTAGGTTAGCACCGCTTTGTGAATCAAGCCCCTGATCTGCTGCATGCTTGTTCAGGGGCTATGGCTAATAGCATTAGAGGCAGAGGATCAGCAGGGCTGCCAGGCAACTGGTATTGCTTAAAAGGAAATAAACATGACAGCCTCCATATACCTCTCTCTTCAGTTCCATCTCTCACAGAGCTCCTCCAGTGCGGATATCATGAGAGATGAGGCAAACCAGGGCCAGATTTAAATTACATTGTCTACAATTAGGTGGTAAACATTTGCAGCCCTCGCTGGGGTCACACTGAAGCACAACGGGGTGGCTGAAACTAGCAGTTGTGTGATTGCAGTCTCATGCAGGCTCCTGAATAAACTCACATCCTCCTGGACTTCCTTGGAATATTAAAAGGCTCTTGCAGTGGGTGTCGCATGCAGCTGCAATCTCACAACCACAAAATGTTTCAGCAATCCTCACTATGATCCAGTATGACCCACTTACAGTTTCTAAATATGTTTAAAAAAAAGGTGCCGCGGTATTTCGGCCCCCAAAGAAAGCCGGCAGTGGTATATCAGTAAAATGACAGATATTCCACTATTTTATTCCAGTAGTAAAATATCGGTAAGATTTACCATATTTTACTACAGCCTAACATAACCTTATTCTCCCTCTGTCTACCACTAACTGATCCCCCGACGATGCCTAGCCCTAAGGACTCCCCCTGCCCCCGCTGATGCCTTACCCTAAGCCCCCTTGACAATGCTTTACCCTAAGAAAGCCCCCCCTCGCCTGGATGCGTAACCCTAAGACCCATACACCTATACCTTACCCTAAGACCCAGAGCCAGGACAAGGTCCTCCAGCACCCAAGGCTGAGACACCAAAGTGCGCCCCTCCATCCCTCCCACCTCAACCATCACACACTGATTGTTACTAGACTAAGAGGCTCCCCAGGGCCCCCAACACCTTAATCTCTGGTTATCTGATTAGCAGTCACTGCCATGTATCCCCTTTTCTTATTTCACTCTGCTTCAAAAACAATAGGTGAATGATAGCTGAGTGAGTGTGCCCATTCCTACACTGTGCCCTGAGGCTGGAGCCTCTCTCGCCTCTGCCTTGGCCCGGCCCTGCTAAGACCTACCTGTCGATACCCAACCCTAAGATGCTCCCCTGCCGATGCCTTGCCCTAAGACCCTCTCACCTATGCCTAACCCTAAGACCCCCTCATAAATGCCTTACCCTAAGACCAAACCACAGATGTCTAATCCTATCGTGCTTTTCTCCCAAAGGACTCAAAGCCCTTAGACTCTCTCAGATTCAGCAATATGTTGGCGCTTTATAAATACAATAAATAATAATAATAATAAAGTATGCCAAACTGAACAGGTGGGTTTTCAGTCTGCATATAAACATGTCCAGAGATGGAGCTGTCCTGATCTGCTGAGGTAAGGAGTTCCATAACGTAGGAGAAGCATGACAGAAGGCTCTGGGACCAAAGGTTTTCAGGTGGACCCAGGGTATGACTAGATTATTAGAACCTGTGGATTTGAGATTGCAGGGATTGCTACGCAGCTGCAACATGTCTTTCATGTATCCAGGGCCAGATTATTTAGTGATTTAAATGTCAGTAAACCAATATTGAATAGGACCCTCCATTCGATAGGTAGCCAGTGAAGGGAGTGCAGGACTGGCGTTATGTGGCAGTGACGGGGTTGGTTGGTTAGCAGTCTGGCAGCAGTATTCTGTATCAGCTGTAGGCGGTACAAGTCCTTTTTTGGTAGGCCGGTGTAGAGAGCATTACAGTAGTCCAGTCGGGAGGTAATGAAAGCATGAACTAAAGTTGGGAGTCCTTCTGGGGGGATGAGGTGCTTGATTATTGGGATGTTCTTCAGGTGAAAATAGGATGATTTCACCACACCAGAGATGTGAGTTCTGAAGTTTAAATCCCCATCAATTAGAACTCCCAGGCTACGCACATGCTCAGAGCTGTGTAGATCCGTGCCTCCTATCCCCAGTGGTGAAGACTGCAAGTTAAGTAGTTTTGTTGTCATGCGCTGCCCCCGATCAGGACTTCAGTTTTATGCCTAACCCTAAGGCTCCGCCCACAATGCCTAACCCTAAGACTCCCTCACCGATGCCTTTTCCTAAGACCCTCCCGCCAATGCCTAACTCTAAGACCCCCCTCCACCAATGCCTTACCCTATGACTTAGTTCACATTCAGGCTGCATTCCGTTCCGATGAGCGGAACGCAGCAGCGGAAGCAATGCTTTCCCGATGGGAAAGTTCACATTGCTATGTTCCGCTCCCTGCGTTCCGCTCGTCGGAGCGGACGTTCCCGACCTGCACGGAACGCAGCGCAGGAGCGGATGCCCTGCCAATGTGAACCCGGTCTAAGACCTCCCTCCCACACACACACCAATGCCTAACCAAAAGACCCACCCGCTGATGCCTAACCCCAAGACTTCCCCAACCAATCCATTAACCTAAGCTGAAAATAACAGGCACCCAATGCCCATATTAAAAGCTTTGCCATGTCTGTTAAGATTTTCAGAGCTTCCACTAGGGCTGTGCTACATTCATTATCAACACTAGATTAGATGTAAATTTCACAGGAACTGTGTTGATAGAGTTTGGATGACCAAATCCACATACACAGACTAAAGCTACATAATGCAGAGCAGCCTGTTCTGCTCCTCGGGGGTGGGAAATATGTGGGAGGGAGCAGACGAGTGTGAGGCGCTAAACAAAAGACATAACTTCTGTCAGTCATTTAATAATCTGGTATCTTGAGAGACATTGCGGGACATCTAGCATGTATGTAAGTAACCTCGTCGGAGTTTGGGTGTTCTGTACAATATACTGGGCTTGATTCACAAAGCGGCGCTAACTGTTAGCGCCACTGTGAAAAGCCTTTAATGCCCCTTAAGTAGCTCTGCGCTCACTGATGGCCGCACAGAGCTACTTCGCGCACAGCCCCGCTCAGTGCGCGCACACTGCTGTGCGCCTGTATTAGTGCGCGGTGAGACGATAACGTCGCACCTACTGTGAGACGATAACGGCGCACCTGCTGTGCAACGAAAACGGCGCACCTGCTGTGCGACGATAACAGCGCATCGGGTGCCCATTGATGCTCCGTTTCAGGGGCACCCGATGCGCCGTTATCGTCGCACGCGCACTAATACAGGCGCAACCGCAGTGAGCGGTACTGAGAGTGATGTGTGGGCGCAAACTACTTAGTACCGTGGTTTGCGCCCACTAAGTGTAGCGCCGGTTAGTGAATCAAGCTCACTGTGTGTTAATTCTGTTATTTATGTTACTATACTGTGTATGTATAATATGTGTGTTATATGTTAGGAGGATGTGACACTGACCCTGGGAGACGTGAGGAACACGAGTCAGAGGCAGCAGAGGATCTATGAAGAGCTGGAGGGCAGTCATCAGCTGCAGCTGGTATGTATGACTGATTATCTATCTATCTAAAATCACAAACACTGGTCCACATGACAGCCGGGGGCCCCAGGTCTCTCTCACTAGCTGGGGCCCCCAAACCACCATGCGCTAGAGGGAAGTGCGGGCAAGCCCTGGACCTCTCACCTCCAGGGAACTCACCCCACCACCTCTAAACTGAATGCCAACTGCAACAAACACAATTGCTAACTTCCAGCTAGAGCAATATCCTGCCTCTATCTGGCCAGCAGACGCCAGTCAGCCAATCAGGTGCACTGTCATACACCCTTTGCCTGCTGTACCATACCTAGCAGGAATTACATAAATCAGCATTCAGGTGGGAGGCTTCGGTTGGACGCAATCGTGAATTGCATCGTTTACAGGGACGCCCCGTGTAGGCACATCTCCTACACGGCCCCCTCCCTAACCACTATCTATCTATCTATCTATCTATCTATCTATCTATCTATCTATCTATCTATCTATCTATCTATCTAGCTAGCTATCTAGCTATCTATCTATCTATCTATCTGTCTACAGGTGCATGCATACCTCTTGGCTTTATGTCCTGCAAAAAGATGTGGCACCATATGCATTAGCTCCAGAGCATGGGCGTAGCAATCACCCCTGCAACCCCCGCCACTGCAGGGGGGCCCAGAGGCTTTAAGGGGGCCCCTCCTCCTCCCTTTCTCCAACCACAAGTGCAGCCAATTAGCAAGAAAACCTCCCCGTTTGCTCAGAAAAACCACCCCTGCTGCCTCCTCCCGCCATGCAGAGTAGCGAGTAGCGGGAGCGTGTGTAATTTTTTCCTGCTTCTAGATGCTGCTTAACAGCAGTACACTCTCTGCTGCCATTCGCTAGCTCCCGATCATGTGACTCTCATGGGGTTCGGGGACCGAGGGGCCCCAGGGCATCATTTTTGCGGGGGGGGGGGGGGGGAGGCAATTAAGTCTAGCTACGCCCCTGCTCCAGAGTGCTCTCCTCCTTTGCAGCCTATGTAACCGCTCCATGGCCACAGGATGGCACAGCTGTGCAGCTGGTTTATCCAAATGCTCCACTAGTCTACTGCAGGGATGAGCAGAAACTACGCCAGTGCGAATTTACGCATCGTAGTTCGCATCTACGCATCGTAGTTCATAGGCGAAGTTTCAAACCTACGCTTACGAATTTACGTGTAGCGAAGTACCGCTGCGCGTAGCTTACACCCACTATGTGTAGTTAACATGTGTATTGCGTAGTGAACTACGAATGCGTCACTCACGTCTAATTTTCCGCATGCGATTGTATGCATACAAATTTACGCATTGGAAAGGGGAATGTACGCATAGAAGGGTTCCCAGTATATGCATTTCTAAAGAAATTGTTGCGTACAATTTTCTGCATACGGGCATAAGTATCCGCATACACTACACTGCGCACTATATGCGTAATTGCGTATTTTAACGCGTATTCTACGAAATGCATACGAAGCGAATATTTGTTTTCGAAGCCGTAGTTTGGCGAAGCGTAATTGCGTAAAACTACACGTATTTCCAGCGTAGCGAAGTTGGCTGACTACGACCATCCCTAGTCTACTGATGGTTTTTAGTCTACTGATGGTTTGGTGTAAATCAGCCGCATCAAAAGGGAATTCCCTAATAATTACCAAATGTTTTAGACCTGGTCTAAAACATTTGGTAATTAGGTTGGTAAAGCAGGGAAAATTATCAAAAGATGCAATTCACAAACGAGTAGCTATGACTGACATCCTTCTCCTCTGATGAGCTCTCCTCTGGATACAATTAAACGCCTGATTAATTAATTCAAAAGGTTCCATCCTCACGTCTAAAATACTTCACAGAAATACTTTGCCGACAGATATCAGCTGGTCTAACCTCTGTCAGAAAAAGTGGGCGTGGTTACTCCTTGTTTGCCATTGTGAATTGCATCTTTTTATCATTTTCCCTGCTTTACCGACCTAATTATGTTATAGACCAAGTCTAAAAACAGGTCTAAAATATTACACCAAACCATCAGTAGGCTAAAAACCATCAGCAGACTAGTCTAAACTGCTTAGTGAATTGAGGCCATTTGTATTTAGGGGGCTCAAAAGTGTCATCATCAGGCCCGTTTCTAGGGCCGTGCGGCCAATGCTGCCGCCCTGGGCGCTGAGGGAGGGGGGGGGGGGGGCGCTGTAATGGTGGGGGGGGAGCCGGAGCCGCGGGGAGGGCAGCCCCACCTCTCCCTCCCTTCCTCTCCCCGGGCCGCTCTCCATGCTCCCCCCTTGGACTGCAGAGTGAGAGCGCACGGAAGCGCTGTATACAGCTACTCACCTCCCTGGTTCCAGTCGTCGCTCACTTGCCGCTGGTCTTCTCTGCATAGCCGTGTATACACACGCTATGCAGAGAAGACCAGCGGAAAGAGAGCGGCGATTGGAACCAGGGAGGTGAGTAGCTGTATACAGCGCTTCCGTGCGCTCTCACTCTGCAGTCCGAGGGGGGAGCATGGAGGGCAGCCCGGGGAGAGGAAGGGAGGGAGAGGTGGGGCCCTAATGCAAAGTAACAGATTTAGGCCCCTTCCCACGAACCCGCGAGCCGCTCCTCGGAGCCCCAGCACAGCTGCGAGACAGGCCGCATCTCACCTCTACACCACAGCTGTCAGCCCCTCCACACGGTATGAACAGGGCCGGATTTGTACTTTCCAGCGCCCTAGGCTGGCTGTCACCAACCCCCTCCCCCCCCCCATTCTGTCCAGCTCTGACTAGGTTGAACGGTCCCCCCTCTGTTTTGCTGCTTTGCCCCGTTCAACAAAGAAGCAGTGCATGCTCTGTCCACTCCATGTAATTTTGCGCTCCTGTCTGCATGCACAGCAGGTGATAGTGTTCTGGGCTTGCATACTTCAGAAATGATGCTATGAGCACTCAGCAGCACTTGTCAAGTACACATAGCCATAACACTCCCTCGGCTCCTGTGAACATGCATACAGGAGTGCAAAATCACAAGGAGCCCCAGTAGACAGCGCTGCTTCTTTGTCCTCTGTGCAACTTGCTGCCGTCAGAGCCACAAACAGGTGACGGCAGCACAATGCAGAGAAGCCCATCCAACACAGAGAACAGGTAAGTAGAAGGATCCGACACTACACACACTGGCATAGATGTAGTGTAATGCTAGGTACACATGATGCAATTTTCTGACAGATTTACTGTCAGGTCGATTATTTCCATCATGTCTGATCTAATTTCAATTTTTCGATCAATTTGCTGTTCCCTTTTATGAAAAATCATTCAGAAAATTGATTGGAAAGCAGAGCGGACATGTTGGAAATAGTCGATCTGACAGTAAAGCTGTCCGAAAATTGCATTGTGGGTACGCAGCATAAGCTCAGGTGTACTTTACACAGTGACAATTTAGCACTTAAGACAGATTTTAAAATCAGTCAGCAGGAAGTTTTGTAACAGAATAACACTTTTTATTGGCTAACCAAAAGAAAAAACGTGAGCCTTTGGTTAATGAGCCGTCTTCAGACTTTGTTACTGTATACAAGATGTTAGGCACACAGCTATATATACAGTCAGCAGGAGATCCATTGATTGTTTTGTAAATGTAAATAAATGTAACAGTTGTCATTCTGTTTCAAAACATCCTGCTTTCACTGATGGCTAACACAGAACAATGCTTTGCTGCTTCTAAAACATGTCAGGTAAGAGTTAAACTGTAGCACAAAGAATGTTGCTGTCATTCTCTAGGAGAAAAAAAACAGCCATAAATTTAACAGATCTGAGGTCATTAACAGCACTGACCTACTAGTAATAAACTAACATCAGTCAGGGAGGGGGAGAGCTGCTAATTCCTGCCCGTTTATGTGTGCTGCATGAGAAAAACTAATTGGAACTCAAGAGTTCTGCTACTTGAGACCATATATTTTTCTTCTCACAGCAGATTGTTTGTCCCCTCTCATCATACAGGTGACAGCAGATGCTGACTGCCATAACACACACTTTGCACAAGTAAGAGAGATGCAGGGATCTCTGGAATTCAGGCAGACCAGAGCAAAGCAGGAGTGGTGATTTACTTTGACATGTGACCTCTTATCTCTCCAAGTCCTGCGCCCTGCTAATTTTTATCGCCCTAGGCCGTGGCCTCTGTGACCTTCCCAGAAATCTGGGCCTAGGTATGAATTTGTGAGTAAGCGGTGCCCGTAGCCATGGTGATAGCGCCGCATGCTAGCGCCACTCTCTCCGGCCCAGCCTGTGCAGTCAGCGTGCGTGACGCCAACGTGCTCAATGTGGCTGACGCTGCTGACCTCAGTCTCCGCCTGACTGCACAGGCTGGGCTGGAGAGATCCCAACACCATGGCAACAGGTGCCGCTTGCTCACAAATGCATACCACTGTAGCAGATGTGAATTACGTGCTGATGGGGCCCCTTAGACTCTGAATGGAGCCCCCAAGCGACTGCTTGAATTGCCTGGTCGGTAATCCGGCCCTGTTCTTCACGAGTAATGAATGGCATCATGTATGTTTTCACAGGGCCCAGTGTGCAGCCTGGATCTCACTTTACGAGAACGCCTGGACCGTCCCCTGGTCAGGATTCTGCAGAGACACCCAGGGACACAGCTACCCGACAGCACCCTCATTTCACAGGTATGACAGAGACACCCAGGAACACAGCTACCCGACAGCACCCTCATCTCACAGGTATGACAGAGACACCCAGGAACACAGCTACCCGACAGCACCCTCATCTCACAGGTATGGCAGAGACACCCAGGAACACAGCTACCCGACAGCACCCTCATCTCACAGGTATGACAGAGACACCCAGGAACACAGCTCCCCAAGAGCACCCTCATCTCACAGGTATGGCAGAGACACCCAGGAACACAGCTCCCCGACAGCACCCTCATCTCACAGGTATGGCAGAGACACCCAGGAACACAGCTACCCGACAGCACCCTCGTCTCACAGGTATGACAGAGACATCCAGGAACACAGTTCCCCAACAGCACCCTCATCTCACAGGTATGACAGAGACACCCAGGAACACAGCTACCCGACAGCACCCTCATCTCACAGGTATGACAGAGACACCCAGGAACACAGCTCCCCGACAGCACCCTCATCTCACAGGTATGACAGAGACACCCAGGAACACAGCTCCCCGACAGCACCCTCATCTCACAGGTATGACAGAGACACCCAGGAACACAGCTCCCCAAGAGCACCCTCATCTCACAGGTATGACAGAGACACCCAGGAACACAGCTACCCGACAGCACCCTCATCTCACAGGTATGGCAGAGACACCCAGGAACACAGCTACCCGACAGCACCCTCATCTCACAGGTATGACAGAGACACCCAGGAACACAGCTCCCCAAGAGCACCCTCATCTCACAGGTATGACAGAGACACCCAGGAACACAGCTCCCCGACAGCACCCTCATCTCACAGGTATGGCAGATGCTCATCTTACAAAACTGATTATCAAAATGATCAGTAATCACAGAGATCTGGACTTCTGAATTGCTGGGGCATGGTGGCACAGCAGCGGGCACTCTTTGCGAAACGCGCCACGGCGTGGAATGGGTGTAGTCTAGAAACCGCTGTGGTTAGGTGTAGGTGGGGGAGGGGGGTATAGTGTTAAGCATATGTGGAAAGGGTGATATTGAACTCCCTACCACACCCAGTAAAGACAGCACCATCCCTGGAGCTATTCAAATCCAGACTGAAAAGCCACCTGTTTAGCCTGGCATTTCCAGATTTATAAAATTCTTCCTCTGTACCACGATGGTCGGAGCCATGCTTATGCGCTTTGAGTCCCACGGGAGAAAAGCGCTTTACAAATGTTATTTGTTGTTGTTGTTGTTAGGTGTAGGTGGGGGAGGGGGGGTATAGTGTTAAGCATATGTGGAAAGGGTGATATTGTAAGGCATAGGTGAAGGAGAGTAGTGTTAGGCATAGGGATGGGGGAGATTAGTGTTAGGTGTAGGTAAGGAGAGAGGATAGTGTTAGGTGTAGGTAAAGGGGAGGTTAGTAGCATATGTGGAGGTGGGGTCTTAGGCATAAGTGGTGGGGGTTAGAGTTAGGTGCAGGTAGGAGTGGGGTTAGTGTATGAAGGTATGGGGTTAGGTTAGTATTACGCGTATGTGGAGGTGGGGTCTTAGGCATACGTGGTGGGGGTTAGTGTTAGGTGCAGGTAGGGGTGGGGTTAGTGTATGAAGGTATGGGGTTAGGTTAGTGTTAGGCGTATGTGGTGGTGGGGTCTTAGGCATACGTGGTGGGGGTTAGTATTGGGTGCAGGTAGGGGTGGGGTTAGTGTATGAAGGTATGGGGTTAGGTTAGTGTTAGGCGTATGTGGTGGTGGGGTCTTAGGCATAAGTGGTGGGGGTTAGTGTTAGGTGCAGGTAGGGGTGGGGTTAGTGTATAAAGGTATGGGGTTAGGTTAGTGTTAGGCGTATGTGGTGGTGGGGTCTTAGGCATACGTGGTGGGGGTTAGTATTAGGTGCAGGTAGGGGTGGGGTTAGTGTATGAAGGTATGGGGTTAGGTTAGTGTTAGGCGTATGTGGTGGTGGGGTCTTAGGCATACGTGGTGGGGGTTAGTATTGGGTGCAGGTAGGGGTGGGGTTAGTGTATGAAGGTATGGGGTTAGGTTAGTGTTAGGCGTATGTGGTGGTGGGGTCTTAGGCATAAGTGGTGGGGGTTAGAGTTAGGTGCAGGTAGGAGTGGGGTTAGTGTATGAAGGTATGGGGTTAGGTTAGTGTTAGGCGTATGTGGAGGTGGGGTCTTAGGCATAGGTGGTGGGGGTTATTGTTAGGTGCAGGTAGGGGTAGGGTTAGTGTATGAAGGTATGGGGTTAGGTTAGTGTTAGGCGTATGTGGAGTTGGGGTCTTAGGCATAGGCGGTGGGGGTTAGTGTTAGGTGCAGGTAGGGGTGGAGTTAGTGTATGAAGGTCTGGGGTTAGGTTAGTGTTAGGTGTATGTGGAGGTGGGGTCTTAGGCATAGGCGGTGGGGGTTAGTGTTAGGTGCAGGTAGGGGTGGGTTTAGTGTATGAAGGTATGGGGTTAGGTTAGTGTTAGGCGTATGTGGAGGTGGGTTCTTAGGCATAGGTGGTGGGGGTTAGTGTTAGGTGCAGGTAGGGGTGGGTTTAGTGTATGAAGGTATGGGGTTAGGATAGTGTTAGGCGTATGTGGAGGTGGGTTCTTAGGCATAAGTGGTGGGGGTTAGTGTTAGGTGCAGGTAGGGGTGAAGTTAGTGTATGAAGGTATGGGGTTAGGTTAGTGTTAGGCGTATGTGGAGGTGGGGTTCTTAGGCATAGGTGGTGGGGGTTAGTGTTAGGTGCAGGTAGGGGTGGGGTTAGTGTATGAAGGTATGGGGTTAGGTTAGTGTTAGGCGTATGCGCCTCATAACTATTACAATACCACACTTGACCATGTGATATCAAGGATGATGTTTTGTATTTGGGACACATTTTGTTAACAATTTTTACACACAATTTTTTTTTTTGCGTAATTTTGTAATTGTGCTGAACTACAATGAAAGGGTTAAGGAAACACGACCCATTCAGTGTCCTGCTGATAACACTGTCCCTCTGTTCTCTGTCAGGGCTCCGCCTCTCTTCAGAGATCTCTGGGAAGCACATGTGACAGGATCGGCTCTCTGCGCATCACACAGATGAAGCTGCTGGAAGACCAGGAGAACAAGCGATGGGGGGAGCGCCTTGACCGCGCCGCTGTCAGACTGCGGGTGAAGAGCGCTAAGGGTCGCCGGGAGAGGCTGTGCCTGTGAGAGACTGCCCACAGGAAGTGACATCATCTAAGAGGGACAGCTAGGACATAAAGCACAATTAAAGCAAATCTCCACAAAATTATTTCATGTTTCAAAGTGTGAAGAAGGGCTTTACTTCCCAACAGGTTTTTAATGCTGTCCTTGATTCTGGATTCCTGCTCCCTACAGACCAATCCCGACAGCCACAACCTAGCTGGGTGATTAAAGTGTACCTGAGGCGACCATCGGGTCAAACATCACATACTTGCCTAAGAAGAGGGAAGCCTCTGGATCCTGCATCCTCTGGAGCACCGTTGCTGCATACACACCACCCAAAGAAATCTGACAAGAGCTTGTGGGCTTTCTCCTCGCGACCACGCTGCTCTTCGCACACGAATGTGGCTGCGTGCAAGTTGGAGAGGCTCGAGCAGGAGCGGCTTCATGCTACTCTGCAGGCACAGCTGTACTTACCTGGTTGCAGTACAGCCTCGTTTGTGGTCGCGTAGAGGAGCGTGGTCGCGATCTTCCGGAGGGTCCCGGGCAGCAGCGGTGGTCCAGAGGACAGCGTGGGAAGCCTCCTGGAGAATCCTGAGCCTTCCCTCTTCTTATGACAATAACAGAGGTCGGCGCTCACAGTGCAATCTAGATCCTCTACCCTTACGCAAAATATCAATAAAACAAACAATATAACAAACACATTCCACCTAGTACTATGCACGGGATAATTTTCTTTCATCAGTATACCATCCCACATAGAGGATTCATATATTCATAAGGTCCACTGTGGTTAAACTCCAAAGCATAAATGAGCATCAAACTGTCATAGACAGTGTGCATAGTTCCAAAATCTAACATCAACAGCTTGAGTACAATTCACAGAACATGGGCTGCTGGTAGGATTCCTGTCAGCAGTTTGCATACAGTTCACAATCCTTGAAGTGCTGGTAAAATTCCTACCTTGTAATCAGAGGAAAGACGTCACCACACCCCAGTGAGATACTTGTAAAACAAAAGAAAAAACAGGGCACCGAGAGCCCAATAGTGCAATATAGTTTTAACAGAAAAAATCTGTCTAGATAGTTCGTGCAGAATTATACTCACAAAAAAGGGTCAACAGCAGGCAACCACTTGAAAGGCAGGTGGGGAGAATTGGTACCCGACCCCACTCGGGTATAAAAGTCGCTCTCTGTAGACAGGAGAAAAAAGGGGGCGTACCCCTCCACCAAGGGTGGATAAGTAATATGTATTAAACGCAGATAGAACAGAGGCGCCAAAAAGAGTAAAAACACTATTATTTAAAAACAGTAAAAAGAGGGAAGGTAAGGTGGACTTATCTCCCTCTAGCAGTGGACAACAAAACTCTGAGGTAGAGTAGAATGCATTTATTAAACAGTGTAACTCCTAAAGATGCAACGCGTTTCGCGGGCCACAGCACCGCTTCCTCAGGCTATACAGGAGTTCAAAAAAGCTGTATCCAATCCAAGTATTGAATGCAAGTATTGAATGAGGCGCTCATTCAATACTTGGATTGGATACAGCTTTTTTGAACTCCTGTATAGCCTGAGGAAGCGGTGCTGTGGCCCGCGAAACGCGTTGCATCTTTAGGAGTTACACTGTTTAATAAATGCATTCTACTCTACCTCAGAGTTTTGTTGTCCACTGCTAGAGGGAGGTAAGTCCACCGTACCTTCCCTCTTTTTACTGTTTTTAAATAATAGTGTTTTTACTCTTTTTGGCGCCTCTGTTCTATCTGCGTTTGACCCAGTGAGATACGCTCACCAGATATTAAGACCTGCTGATAGGTCAAATGAAGCCTTGGGACAGTCACCGGGTCGTCCCTCACCACTCTGGCAAGATTCAGCAAAAGTCAAGTAGCTCCACTTTACTGTATATCTTCCTCGGCATCCATACCTCAATAAAAAGGCTCCACATAGCGTAATACTGTCACTTTAATAAAACTTGTAAAAACGATTGCACTTACAATTTCCACAACGATTGTACAGCATAGAGTATTTTTGCCACGGGCTCTCCCCCGTTATGATGGCTGGCTGGCATAGGTATCCCTCCGCCTTTGGTGGACTTCCGACTGCCGCGCGCTCGGTCAGCTCGGTCCTCCTCTAGCGCCCAAGGTCCCACGGTGACCGCGTGTGTTTCTGCTGTCTCTTCCGCGTTAGGCCCCGCCTTACATGTTTCGTCACTCTGATGAGTCATGGAGTGACGAAACATGTAAGGCGGGGCCTAACGCGGAAGAGACAGCAGAAACCCTGATCACGCCCCCGTCACACCCCTGGTCACGCACACCATAAATATTTGATAAGAAAATTATTTTGTTTTATAATTCAAACCACACTGGTCCTTTCTATCCTGGTTCATTTTTCTTCATATTCACATTTGTAAATAAGAAATATATCAATTTGGAGGACGGGAATAAAGTTTGGAGTCAATAAAAAAAAAATTTCAAGAAAAAAATACATACAGTATATTTACACAGCTCTGTACTTGAGTCCAGAAAGAGGGACAAAGTTCTGAAAGAGGGACAAATGAGGAAGAAAGAGGGACAGGGTTCCCAAAGAGGAACTGTCACTCCAAAAGACGGACAGATGAGAGTTATGCAATCACATGTTCGCACCGCAACAAAAACGCTGGTTTCTAGTGCAAAAACTGGCCTGAGCGTAGGCTCACACTGGAGGTCATTTTCCCACGGCCAAAACTGCATTCCTGCCTGGATTTCTGGAAAGGCAACAAAGGCCCGGACCTTGGGCAGCTGCAGCCCGAGGGGGCACCTGGACACGAAAGAGGAAAAAAAAGGTTTCTACATATGAAAGAGGAGGCTGAAAATGGGGAGCAACACATGACAAAGTGGGAGTTGCTGTACAAGGATGTTACACATGGAAGAGGGGGCTGCACATGTAATGGGAGGGGCTGCTGTACATGGATGATACACATGGAAGAGGGGCTGTACATGAATGGGAGGAGCTGCTGTACATGGATGATACACATGAAAGAGGGAGCTGCACATGGAATGGGAGGGGCTGCTGTACATGGATGATACACATGGAAGAGGGAGCTGCACATGAATGGGAGGAGCTGCTGTACATGGATGATACACATGGAAGAGGGGGCTGCACATGGAATGGGAGGAGCTGCTGTACATGGATGTTACACATGGAAGAGGGAGCTGCACATGAATGGGAGGAGCTGCTGTACATGGATGATACACATGGAAGAGGGGGCTGCACATGGAATGGGAGGAGCTGCTGTACATGGATGTTACACATGGAAGAGGGAGCTGCACATGAATGGGAGGAGCTGCTGTACATGGATGATACACATGGAAGAGGGGCTGCACATGGAATGGGAGGAGCTGCTGTACATGGATGATACACATGGGAGAGGGGGCTGCACATGGAATGAGAGGGGCTGCTGTACATGGATGGTACACATGGAAGAGGGGGCTGCACATGAATGGGAGGAGGCTGCTGTACATGGATGATACACATGGGAGAGGGGGCTGCACATGGAATGAGAGGAGCTGCTGTACATGGATGGTACACATGGAAGAGGGAGCTGCACATGAATGGGAGGAGGCTGCTGTACATGGATGATACACATGGGAGAGGGGGCTGCACATGGAATGGGGGCAGTGGCTTAGAGGCAAAAAAAAGTATAAATCCGGCCTTGGACGGGAGATGACAGAAATTCCGTGTTTGTGCAATTTGACAGACAGCAATAACGGCTAGTGAGGAATAAAGCTCCACCTCTGTACACTCAAAACTAAGGAATGTGTAATATTCTGAAGCAGCGTTAGCCCAGTTATCACTGTCATAAGCTTTTCATTTCCTTCTTAAAGGGATACTGTTGGGGGGTCGGGGGAAAATGAGTTGAAGTTACCCGTGGCTTCTAATGGTCCCCCGCAGACATCCTGTGCCCGCGCAGCCACTCACTGATGCTCCGGCCCCGCCTCCGGTTCACTTCTGGAATTTCAGACTTTAAAGTCTGAAAACCACTGCGCCTGCGTTGTCGTGTCCTTACTCCCGCTGATGGCACCAGGAGCACACTGCGCAGGCCCAGCATGGTCTGTGTCTGCGCAGTACACTCCTGGTGACATCAGCGGGAGCGAGGACACGGGCATGCAGGCGCAGTGGTTTTCTGACTTTAAAGTCTGAAATTTAAGAAGTGAACCGGAGGTGGAGCTAGAGCATCGGTGAGTGGCTGCGCCAACACAGGATGTCTGCGGGGGACCATTAGAAGCCCCGGGTAAGTTCAACTCATTTTCCCCCGACCCCCCTACAGTATCCCTTTAAAGGTCCTTCCTAGTGATGGGCTCAGGGGTAGAAAACTATCCGAATCTGTGATTCTAATGAAGCTTAATTGCGGCAGGTGTGTGCATGGGGGACAAGGGGTTAATTACCCAGATATCCGTGCGCTTGTATGCGTATCACACGCTCGCACCCGTCCAATGGGACGCATTCCACGACTCAATACCGCACACTTCCTCCTTCGGCATGGCAACCACCTAGGTAAATGCAACATAAATCTGTGAATTAAACCTTAAAGGGAACCAGAGACGTTGGGGGAAAGCTGGTATACATACCTGGGGCTTCCTCCAGCCCCATACGCACGGATCGCTCCCACGCCGCCGTCCTCCGCTACCTGGATCCGCCGGTACCGGTTCCCGTCATTACTGCCAGTCGGCCGGCAGACGCAGCCAATTGTCCGCATCACAGGGGCTCCTTCCATATATGTACGCGTGAGGCTGCCTACTGCGCAGGGTATGGAGGGAGCCCCCTGTGATGTGGACAATTGGCCGCGTCCGCCGAAAGTGACGGGACCCGGTACCGGCGGTTCCAGGAAGCGGAGGATGGCGGCATGGGAGCGATCCGTGCGTATGGGGCTGGAAGAAGCCCCAGGTATGTATAAAAGCTTTTTCTGTTTTTAACCAGCGTTCCTCTCTGGTTCCCTTTAAAGCAGGATTGTCAGCCACAAAATCAAATTCCATTTACCCACTGCTCTGTGTTTATCATGTCTACAACCTGACCCTGCATTGCATTCCAATCATAAATATTTCTGCTGTAATGAATCTTATCTCATCAGCTGGGCTCTATTTGGTACATTGCCAGGGAGAGAGAAGCTTGTCATCACTACTCCCACATTCCTGCTCCTCACTGATTGGCTGAGGGCAGGGCTGGTTTAAGCAACAATGGGGCCCCAGGGCAAAACCTAAAAATCGGCATTAGGGGACCTTTTTTGCATCTGGTATAGTCAGGGTGTGAAGCCCCAATCGGTCGGAGCTCCACATTCTGGCTACCCCAGCCTGCATGGGGGACAAGGGGTTCAAAAGTTTCAGGAGGGGGGACCCCGCATAATTTAAAAAAAAAAAATTCCCACACTCTAAACATACAAAAAAATTTGGGAAAATAGGAAAAAATGCCAGGGATCTTCATACAGCCATATTGCGGCTGTATAGCGATCCCTGGCCAAAGCGCTGCGGCTGCCTATGGACCCCCTGGAAACCCCGTCAGGAAATTTATTGCGCTTTCTTTTGATACATGTAAAATTACACTACCGTTAGGCTTGCTACTAAAAGTGACATTTACCGCATTTAAAAGTATACTTTTTTCCTTCAAAACTTTAAAATCGATTTTCTCAAAAACTATAAGGTCTTTTTGAAAATGATCTCCTTAATATATCCTGCAAATTTAGGGTTTCTAGCATTTAGGTTGGATTTGCTATTAACCGTTAAAGTCGGCAGGTTTTTAAATGTGTATTTTTTTCCTTTGAAACTTTAAAATCGATTTTCTCAAAAACTATAAAGGTGGCCATACACTGGTCGATTTGCCATCAGATTCGACCAACAGATAGATCCCTCTCTGATCGAATCTGATCAGAGAGGGATCGTATGGCTACCTTTACAGCAAACAGATTGTGAACCGATTTCAGCCTGAAACCGTTCACAATCTGTTGTGGTGGTGCTGCTGCTCACTTCTTCTAGCCCGGCAGGAAGTTTAAACAGTAGAGGGCGCTCTACTGTTTAAACTTCCTGCCGGGCTAGAAGAAGTGAGGCATGCCGGACCTGGAGACCAGAGCGCAGACAGAGCAGCGGTGACTGGGAGACTGGAGTCGCGCCGGCGGAGCAGGTAATGTATGCGGGCTCTATTGCGTCGGTCGTCGGGCACTCGAACGCCGCTAGCGGTGCGCTCTTTACCCGCGGGCGATCGACGGTTATTTTCCGCACGGCGCAATCGACGGGATTGGACGAAATGGATCGAAATTCGGCGTGTAGCGTGAACGATTGGCAGCAGATTCGATCCCAGTGATCGAATCTGCTGTCGAAACGGGCTCAAATCGGGCCAGTGTATGGCCAGCTTAAGGCTGATTTGAAATTTTTTTTTTCCTTGTGTAGCCACTGGAGGCCCCTACAGGCTCTGGGGCCCTGGGGCAGCTGCCCCCTTTGCCTCTATGGTAGAGCCGGCCCAGGCTGAGGGCACTTCAGTGTGACACGAGGCTGAGAAGGGAGAAGCTGCTGAAATGCGATCTATGCTGTGCTCACATGGAATGGCATATGAATAATAATTTATTTCCATGACGTTATTTTCACTACAGTTCAGTTCCTCTTTATGGATGGCCGACAGGAGAAAGCTTTCTACACAGCAATTACTACCACAGCTGTGCCCTAGAAACAGACACTGAAAAAGATCGTTCCAAACAGGCGTATAGCCGGGTGCTCTGACAGAAGCGGACTGGATGGCATCACCTTACTATTATTAGTAATCATTTATATCACACCATTGTCTTTTTTAAAGAGAGTCTGAAGCGAGAATAAATCTCGCTTCAGACCTCATAGATAGCAAGGGCATGTGTGCCCCTGCTAAACCGCCGCTATCCCGCGGCTTAACGGGGGTCTCTGATCCCCCAAATCCCCTCGGTGCAGCGGGGGAGCGCTTCCTGGTTGGGGCAGGGCTAACCGCCGCAGCCCTGCCCCACGCGTGTCTTATCTCCGCCTCTCCCCCGCCCCTCTCAGTCTTCCTTCACTGAGAGGGGCGGGGGAGAGGCGGCGATGCGCCGCTGATAGACGCGACTTGAGGCAGGGCTGCAGCCGTTAGCCCTGCCTCCAGGAGCGACCAAGTCTGCGACCAAATGTTGCAGTGGGGGGTTTGGGGGTGAAGGGACCCCCGTTTAGCGGCGCGATAGCGGCGGTTTAGCAGGGGCACACGTGCCCCTGCTAACCATGAGCTCTGAAGCGAGATTTATTCTCGCTTCAGAGTCTATTTAAGAGTCAGATAATGACTAGGGAGTCAGCACTCAAAACTTTTATTCTGTGTGAACAAATAATACAGATGTTTGGAAGCTACCAAAAGATCTGTTGATCAAGGCATGAAAAGGAAACCTGAAAAGACAATCAAATAAATCTAAATATGTCATTAGCTAAATATACAATGAAGTAAAACTGATCGAGAAATAAAAATCGATGGTAATCTGGCTACCGAAATCCCTCCCAGAGTTTGCCTTGTCATCACGAGGCAAATGTAATTAACAAAAAAAAACAACTCACCACTTTAAAGTGATACCAAAGCGAAAAAAAAAGTATAATATAATGAATAATGTATATATAGTAATATAATAATATAATATAAAGTATAATATAATGAAACGGATAATTAATAGAAAATTAGTAGCCAAGAAAATAGTGTCATATTTTTATTGCATCATACTGTCATATATGTAATTTACAAACTGCACTCTGTATTTTAAACTATGAAACAGAGCAGAGCTAATTTGAACTTCCCTGCAGTAAAACCTCATCTGAAGCTGTCTCTCACTGTTTTTTTATGAATAAGTGCTTTGGAAAACAGCACTGTAGCCTACCCAAGTTGGGTGGAATAGCTCAGAGAAGCTCTTTTGCATAGATACCAAGTGAAGTTTCTTAACTCTTCCTGTACTGGAAACAATATGAGCTGAACTCGTGCACAGCACACAAGGAAAACAGAGGAAATGCACCCCCTTTTTAGAGAGAAGAGCCCGTTTATTTCCCCCTTATCTGCAAGAAATCACAAGCGTAATTTGATATTTCATCCATGCCAACAAAGGAATTCAGCAGTCCTGGCAGACACAGTTAATATGTAAACACAGGATGTTAACCCTTTGTCTGCTTCCATGAAAGCAAGAAGTAGACACACTGCAGATTTATAGCAGGATTTGTATTATACCTTTGCGTATCTTTTAAAGCAGAGAAGCAGTTCTGAGTTCAGTTCCGCTTTAAAGGAAACCAGAGCTCAGTTACTATAAAAGATTTATACATACCTGGGGCTTCCTCCAGCCCCATCCGCATGGATCGCTCCCACGCCGCCGTCCTCAGTCTTCTTC
Source organism: Hyperolius riggenbachi (assembly GCF_040937935.1). Classification (NCBI taxonomy): domain Eukaryota; kingdom Metazoa; phylum Chordata; class Amphibia; order Anura; family Hyperoliidae; genus Hyperolius; species Hyperolius riggenbachi. The sequence continues at coordinate 31,214,553 of NC_090653.1, read as the reverse complement.
AGCTCCGCTACCAGGTCCCATAACTTCAGCCAGACGCCGGCAGTCTGACGCAAGAGAAGAGCGCTCTTTATGTATCTCTCCTGCAGCTGCCGTAGAGATACGCAGAGGGCGCACTTCTCTTGCTCACACTGGCCACGAGAGATACGTAGAGGGCGCACTTCTCTTGCTCACACTGGCCACGAGAGATACGCAGAGGGCGCACTTCTCTTGCTCACACTGGCCACAAGAGATACGCAGAGGGCGCACTTCTCTTGCTCACACTGGCCACGAGAGATACGCAGAGGCCGCACTTCTCTTGCGCAGACTGGCCACGAGAGATACGCAGAGGGCGCACTTCTCTTGCGCAGACTGGCCACGAGAGATACGCAGAGGGCGCACTTCTCTTGCGCAGACTGGCCACGAGAGATACGTAGAGGGCGCACATCTCTTGCGCAGACTGGCCACGAGAGATCCGTAGAGGGCGCACTTCTCTTGCGCAGACTGGCCACGAGAGATACGCAGAGGGCGCACTTCTCTTGCGCAGACTGGCCACGAGAGATACGCAGAGGGCGCACTTCTCTTGCGCAGACTGGCCACGAGAGATACGCAGAGGGCGCACTTCTCTTGCGCAGACTGGCCATGAGAGATACGTAGAGGGCGCACTTCTCTTGCGCAGACTGGCCACGAGAGATACGCAGAGGGCGCACTTCTCTTGCGCAGACTGGCCACGAGAGATACGTAGAGGCCGCACTTCTCTTGCACAGACTGGCCACGAGAGATACGCAGAGGCCGCACTTCTCTTGCGCAGACTGACCATGAGAGATACGTAGAGGCCGCACTTCTCTTGCGCAGACTGGCCACGAGAGATCCGTAGAGGGCGCACTTCTCTTGCGCAGACTGGCCACGAGAGATACGTAGAGGGCGCACTTCTCTTGCGCAGACTGGCCACGAGAGATACGCAGAGGGCGCACTTCTCTTGCGCAGACTGGCCACGAGAGATACGTAGAGGGCGCACTTCTCTTGCGCAGACTGGCCACGAGAGATACGTAGAGGCCGCACTTCTCTTGCGCAGACTGGCCACGAGAGATACGCAGAGGGCGCACTTCTCTTGCGCAGACTGGCCACGAGAGATACGCAGAGGCCGCACTTCTCTTGCGCAGACTGGCCACGAGAGATACGCAGAGGGCGCACTTCTCTTGCGCAGACTGGCCACGAGAGATACGCAGAGGGCGCACTTCTCTTGCGCAGACTGGCCACGAGAAATACGCAGAGGGCGCACTTCTCTTGCGCAGACTGGCCACGAGAGATACGCAGAGGGCGCACTTCTCTTGCGCAGACTGGCCACGAGAGATACGTAGAGGGCGCATTTCTCTTGCGCAGACTGGCCACGAGAGATACGTAGAGGGCGCACTTCTCTTGCTCACACTGGCCACGTGAGATACGTAGAGGGCGCACTTCTCTTGCGCAGACTGGCCACGAGAGATACGTAGAGGGCGCACTTTTCTTGCGCAGACTGGCCACGAGAGATACGTAGAGGGCGCACTTCTCTTGCGCAGACTGGCCACGAGAGATACGTAGAGGGCGCACATCTCTTGCGCAGACTGGCCACGAGAGATCCGTAGAGGGCGCACTTCTCTTGCGCAGACTGGCCACGAGAGATACACAGAGGCCGCACTTCTCTTGCGCAGACTGGCCACGAGAGATACGCAGAGGCCGCACTTCTCTTGCGCAGACTGGCCACGAGAGATACGTAGAGGGCGCACTTCTCTTGCGCAGACTGGCCACGAGAGATACGTAGAGGGCGCACTTCTCTTGCGCAGACTGGCCACGAGAGATACGCAGAGGGCGCACTTCTCTTGCGCAGACTGGCCACGAGAGATACGTAGAGGGCGCACTTCTCTTGCGCAGACTGGCCACGAGAGATACGCAGAGGCCGCACTTCTTTTGCGCAGACTGGCCACGAGAGATACGTAGAGGGCGCATTTCTCTTGCGCAGACTGGCCACGAGAGATACGTAGAGGGCGCACTTCTCTTGCTCACACTGGCCACGTGAGATACGTAGAGGGCGCACTTCTCTTGCGCAGACTGGCCACGAGAGATACGTAGAGGGCGCACTTTTCTTGCGCAGACTGGCCACGAGAGATACGTAGAGGGCGCACTTCTCTTGCGCAGACTGGCCACGAGAGATACGTAGAGGGCGCACATCTCTTGCGCAGACTGGCCACGAGAGATCCGTAGAGGGCGCACTTCTCTTGCGCAGACTGGCCACGAGAGATACACAGAGGCCGCACTTCTCTTGCGCAGACTGGCCACGAGAGATACGCAGAGGCCGCACTTCTCTTGCGCAGACTGGCCACGAGAGATACGTAGAGGGCGCACTTCTCTTGCGCAGACTGGCCACGAGAGATACGTAGAGGGCGCACTTCTCTTGCGCAGACTGGCCACGAGAGATACGCAGAGGGCGCACTTCTCTTGCGCAGACTGGCCACGAGAGATACGTAGAGGGCGCATTTCTCTTGCGCAGACTGGCCACGAGAGATACGTAGAGGGCGCACTTCTCTTGCTCACACTGGCCACGTGAGATACGTAGAGGGCGCACTTCTCTTGCGCAGACTGGCCACGAGAGATACGTAGAGGGCGCACTTTTCTTGCGCAGACTGGCCACGAGAGATACGTAGAGGGCGCACTTCTCTTGCGCAGACTGGCCACGAGAGATACGTAGAGGGCGCACATCTCTTGCGCAGACTGGCCACGAGAGATCCGTAGAGGGCGCACTTCTCTTGCGCAGACTGGCCACGAGAGATACACAGAGGCCGCACTTCTCTTGCGCAGACTGGCCACGAGAGATACGCAGAGGCCGCACTTCTCTTGCGCAGACTGGCCACGAGAGATACGTAGAGGGCGCACTTCTCTTGCGCAGACTGGCCACGAGAGATACGTAGAGGGCGCACTCCTCTTGCGCAGACTGGCCACGAGAGATACGTAGAGGGCGCACTTCTCTTGCGCAGACTGGCCACGAGAGATACGTAGAGGGCGCACTTCTCTTGCGCAGACTGGCCACGAGAGATACGCAGAGGCCGCACTTCTTTTGCGCAGACTGGCCACGAGAGATACGTAGAGGGCGCACTTCTCTTGCGCAGACTGGCCACGAGAGATACGCAGAGGCCGCACTTCTCTTGCGCAGACTGGCCACGAGAGATACGTAGAGGGCGCACTTCTCTTGCGCAGACTGGCCACGAGAGATACGCAGAGGCCGCACTTCTCTTGCGCAGACTGGCCACGAGAGATACGTAGAGGGCGCACTTCTCTTGCGCAGACTGGCCACGAGAGATACGCAGAGGCCGCACTTCTCTTGCACAGACTGGCCACGAGAGATACGTAGAGGCCGCACTTCTCTTGCGCAGACTGGCCACGAGAGATACGTAGAGGGCGCACTTCTCTTGCGCAGACTGGCCACGAGAGATACGTAGAGGGCGCACTTTTCTTGCGCAGACTGGCCACGAGAGATACGTAGAGGGCGCACTTCTCTTGCGCAGACTGGCCACGAGAGATACGTAGAGGGCGCACATCTCTTGCGCAGACTGGCCACGAGAGATACGTAGAGGGCGCACTTCTCTTGCGCAGACTGGCCATGAGAGATACGCAGAGGCCGCACTTCTCTTGCGCAGACTGGCCACGAGAGATACGTAGAGGGCGCACTTCTCTTGCGCAGACTGGCCACGAGAGATACGTAGAGGGCGCACTTCTCTTGCGCAGACTGGCCACGAGAGATACGTAGAGGGCGCACTTCTCTTGCGCAGACTGGCCACGAGAGATACGTAGAGGGCGCACTTCTCTTGCGCAGACTGGCCATGAGAGATACGTAGAGGGCGCACTTCTCTTGCGCAGACTGGCCACGAGAGATCCGTAGAGGGCGCACTTCTCTTGCGCAGACTGGCCACGAGAGATACGTAGAGGGCGCACTTCTCTTGCGCAGACTGGCCACGAGAGATACGTAGAGGGCGCACTTCTCTTGCGCAGACTGGCCACGAGAGATACGCAGAGGCCGCACTTCTCTTGCGCAGACTGGCCACGAGAGATACGCAGAGGCCGCACTTCTCTTGCGCAGACTGGCCACGAGAGATACGCAGAGGGCGCACTTCTCTTGCTCACACTGGCCACGAGAAATACGTAGAGGGCGCACTTCTCTTGCGCAGACTGGCCACGAAAGATACGCAGAGGCCGCACTTCTCTTGCACAGACTGGCCACGAGAGATACGCAGAGGCCGCACTTCTTTTGCGCAGACTGGCCACGAGAGATACGTAGAGGGCGCACTTCTCTTGCGCAGACTGGCCACGAGAGATACGCAGAGGCCGCACTTCTCTTGCGCAGACTGGCCACGAGAGATACGTAGAGGGCGCACTTCTCTTGCGCAGACTGGCCACGAGAGATACGCAGAGGCCGCACTTCTCTTGCGCAGACTGGCCACGAGAGATACGTAGAGGGCGCACTTCTCTTGCGCAGACTGGCCACGAGAGATACGCAGAGGCCGCACTTCTCTTGCACAGACTGGCCACGAGAGATACGTAGAGGGCGCACTTCTCTTGCGCAGACTGGCCACGAGAGATCCGTAGAGGGCGCACTTCTCTTGCATGTAATAATCAAATATTTAGTCCCTGTGTGTGACTACCTGACAGCCTTAGTGCTGGTCCTTATCACCTTCGGAAAATATACAGCCGTTAGCAGACTTTCACAGAATTGGTCGCCAGAGCAGTTAAGAGAATCTTTATTGTATCCAACCGGGATACTCGGTATAATCTTAGTTATAAACTTATATTGAAAAACATATGAAGCAAAGCAAACATCAGCAAGTAATAATACAGATATTGAGCAAAGCTGATTAATATGAGCGCGCTAGCTCCAGACCTGGACGCATATACCTTATAAATGGAAAAACCTCCAGACCCACAAGTGTTAACTAACCACACGCCCCCGAAGGTGGGATATGGGCGAGTTCCAGATGTCACCCCTATTAAACGCTTGCTATTGGCCTATAGAACTCTGTGATTGACATCCAGAACTCTGTGATTGACATCCGTCTAGCGCGCAAGCGCGAAGCCGATGCCCTGTACCCTAAATACTCAGAAACTGGTGTTTAGAAACACCAGGCATTGTTTGGCATTGTATGGCCCTGGGCATCCCAGGCTCAGACAGCTAGTCTGCACATCCCATAGATAATGCTGCGTTCTGACCTTTTACTATTCCCTGTAATGTTCTCTCTTCTATTCCACTCTCTGCCTGGCCTTCTAGAATCTGTATAGCAAGAGAACTCTGCACATAATCTTTGACTGAAACACAGGTTCACTTTGGCTCTAATAAGGGCCATACCTTGCAAGACCCTCTAAGAATCTTACAGTCCCCCCTAAAGACTTATATGCAGAATTCTCCTATCAGATTTCCTACATCATCCTCTGTTGTAATCCCTCGCTCAGCCAATCCATATTGGTCTCCACGACTTTTCCCTTTTTAGGTTCCACCTCTCCATGATCACACACAGTCCCTTGTCTAGGTGGCCACACCCTGGGAGAGAGCTACACCTCTGAGCTCTACTGGGGAGGCCCTAATATGTAGCACCTCCACTCAGACGCATCCATGTCACAAACGTATCACTTCCATACTTGCATGTTCATGGAAAAATGAAACTCGCCGTTAAAGGGAATGCTGGAAACAGATACCTTCTAATGGACTTCTCATATGGCATGTCTGAGCCTAAACTTTTCATATTATAACATACTATAACTTATCTCTAAAATATTGACTTATAAGATATGTCTAACACTAACTTACCCATATTGCCTAATCTCAAACACAAAATCACTTGTGTAATCAAGCATAATTATAATACCCCTCCTAATGATCAGTGGGTGCTTATCTTAACAAATTAAAACAAAAATGTGGGCTGATTTTATGACCTGGACTCCCATGGAGTATTATCTCTCAAGATGGGCACCCCCTGTGGAGCTTTGCTCTTAACACTTTGAGGAACAACATAGTTAAACCTCGACACTAGATCCATCTGGGATTTTTGCTCACACAGTAAGTTCCCCCCTTGTGAGATTCACTTGGTCTGACCACTTATATCCATAAATGTATCTGTAGACTTCATGTTAAAAAGCAAAAATAAACTTTTTCTTGCGGCCCCCAGGAATCTTGGTCTGCCCTCCGGTAACAGTTGTCACTCTTCTTGTATCATAATACCAGTAATAGTAATGAGAATAGTAGTAATAATAATAATCATAATAGTAACGATAATAGTCATCATAGTAACGATAATAGTCCTCATAGTAATGATCATAGTCAGAATAGGAGTAATAATAATCAGAATAGGAATGATAATAGTCCCAGATGGTACATCCTGGAAAAGAGAAAGCATTAGCACTTTGGGTTACGTTTTGCCCCATCAGTCTTTCAGTCTTTTTCTCGGTCTCGGAAATCCTGCTCCTCTCCATGTCCGGATTGACATCTGGAAACTTTCGTTTGTACGGATGAAATCTCGCTAGCCATCTCAGTTGCCATCTATTCATCTTCCTTGCATACATGTTGTCCGATCACCTGAAATCGACATAGGAACATATCATTCCTTATTATTGGTTGTGCCTGACCCTTCTGGAGTCGGGCCTTTCCCTTTATACACTTTACATTGATCAATATGCACAATGATTGGTTTCTGTGGAGTTCGTTTGAACTTTTTCTTGCTTTTTGGTGGATTGAATGACAAATCCCTCTCCACGACCAAAGTGGTGTCACTTACTTTCTTTATGATTTTGTAAGGACCTTCAAAATTTGCTTCCCACGGACCTGTCTTTCTGAAAGTTTTCACCATCACCCACCCCCCTTGGACATACTTTTCAGATGCGCTATCTGCAGTATGTACAGGCTCTGGGCGACACATGTTTGTGGCTGCAAACTGCAAAGTCCTTTGCAGTTGTGCTTGCAAAGCTCTTAACCATTTTTCATGACTAATGGCCTGTTTTTGCATCTCTGAAAGAAAAGGTTCGTTCGGGAAGACAAGATGCATTTTCCTCCCTGTCATCAGTTCATGTGGTGACACTTTTGTGGCCGCTGCAGGTGTGGCTCGATACGCCATCATTACAGCTGGAAGGTGGGTAACCCAGTCTTTGCCATAGGTCAGGATCATCCTTTTTAAGCCTGTCTTAAGAGTACGGTTCATACGTTCCACTATCCCAGAGGACTGGGGTCTGTACGGTATGTGGAACTTTTGGTCTATCCCCAAAAGGGCACAAAGTGTTTTCATCACCTGACCAACGAAACTTGGGCCTTGATCTGACTCAATACATTTGGGCAACCCCCACCTACTGAAAACATGTTCCCATAAGGCTTTAGCTGTACACAGGGCTGTGGCAGACTTGAGAGGTATGACCTCCACGTATTTTGTGAAAATGTCGACTATTACCAATGCAAATCGCAATCCCCCCCTGGCTACAGGGAGTGGGCCTATGAAATCAATCTGTAGGGTCTCCCAGGGACCTCCCGCCACAGGAACCCTCTGTAAAGCCGGTTTTTCCCCTTTTGGCTTGGGATTGATCTGGGCACATATGAGACATCCTTGTACACACTCCTCACATGTCTGTTTAAGGGTAGGGCTGTAGTATTTGTTTTTCATCACTTCTACTAGCCGTGCTATCCCTATGTGTCCCAAAAGATCGTGGTTGAATCTCACTAATTCCTTCTCTAAATGTTGTGGCATATATGGCACTATCCCTTCTGGCCTTTGTTTACACAGAACACCATTGATCACAACCAGCTCTGCCGGAAGTTTGGTCTGTTCCACAATCTGAACAATGTTTTGATCTTTCCTTTGTTCTTGGAGGAAACAGGGTGCCGGTTCCGGAACCTGCTGCTTCACCTTGGAAAGTTTGCTGATCGAAGGCATTTCCTCTGAATAGAGAAAATCTCCCTCCACCGCTGCCTTTTTTGCCAGTGTGTCTACCTTTGCATTTGCCAAGAGAATGTCATCATTCCCTGGAGGAAGGTGTGCTTTCACTTTAACTAAAGACACCCGTTCAGGGCTCCGCATGCCAGTCTGAAAGAGTTGCATGAGGATCTCTGAATGCTGAATGGGTTTGCCTGTCGCATCCACCATTCCTCTTTTAGCCCAAATGGGAAGGTAGTCACACAGGGAACGTACCACATATGCACTGTCACTGTAAATGGTAATTCTCACCTCTGTGTTTTGGATTACCCATTGGACGGCTTCCAATTCGGCTCTCTGTGCCGAAAACCCTGGTGGGAGCTGGAAAAGGTATGTTTGATCAGTCTGTGGGATAAAAACTGCAAAACCTGTCCAGTATTGACCTTCTTGCCAATACCTGGCCCCATCCACAAAAATTTTTACCGCTCCTTCAACGTGGAGACGGCCGTATGGACTGGTCAATTCCTTTTCCACCTCCTGGACACAATCATGTTCTGTTCCCTCATACTGCATCAGTTGAGGAAGTACATATTTTGCACTGTGTACTATGGTAATGTTCTTCTCACTAAGAGGGACAATCCACTGTGTCAACCTCTGTGCTGATACCCCCCTGACCTGCCCTTGCAAAATCATTCTCAGGGGTGTATGTGGTGTCTGCACCTCGATTGGAGAAAAGCCTACAATGTGCTCTGTAGCAATTATTGCCCAATGTAGAGCTACCACTTGTTTTACACATTCTGGCATCCCCTTTTCCACAGGTGACAAGACTCTGGAGAAATAACCTAGGATTCTAGGCCCATCTGGATGTTTTTGCAACAGCACGGCCGAGATGGCCTGTTCTGAAGCAAACACCTGTATGGCAAATGGCAAGTCTCGGTGCACTGTGCACAGAGCTGGCGCTTGTGCCAAACCTTGTTTCAGCCCTTCCCATGCTGTCTGACACTCGTCAGTCCATGGGAGGCTTTTGGATGCTTCTTCCTGATCTCTCAGCAGTTCATATAAGGTTTTTGCTTTTTCTGCAAACCCTTCTATGAATTCTCTGCTGAAATTGACCAATCCCAGGAATTTCCTGAGCCCTGTCACTGTTGTGGGTCTTGGGAGTGCCAGAACTGCTGCTACCCTTTTTTGTATCGGTTTCTTGCCCGTCCCAGAGATTTGAACTCCCAGATACGTTACCTCATCCTTCAGGATCTGTGCTTTCCCTGGATTCAGCTTTAGGCCTGAATCCTGGAGAGCTTGAAACACCATGTCCAGTATCTCTTTATGCTGATCTACAGTAACACTTTGGACAAAAAGATCATCAACATAAAAAAGCAATGCATCTCCCAGGTTCAGGGGTTCTAAAACATGTGCCAGCGCCTGATGAAAAAGAGAGGGACTGCTGTGCAATCCCATAGGCAAGACCATGAAGGTATATTGCTGACCCCGGAAGGAGAAGGCAAACCTGTACTGGGAATCTTTATGCAATGGTATGCTGAAAAAACCTTGACATATATCCAAGCAACTGAACACACAGCATTTTGCATCAACTCTGGCTAAAATGTCTGGCATTGAAGCCACAATTGTGGTCACAGGCGGCGTTACCTTGTTCACCGCCCTCAAATCCACACATAGTCTCCATTGATTTGTTTCTCGTTTCAAGATTGGCCAAATCGGGCTATTGGATACCGAATTACATGGCCTGATAATCTGCTTGTCTAGGAACTCTTGAATGATTTTACTCACTGGTTCCTCAGATTCTGGGGGAAGGCGGTACTGCCGAATGGATGGGGGGTCTGGACCAGAAATCCTGACCACCACATTCATCCTCCCAATGTCTGTTTTGCTCTTTGCCCATAACTTTGGATATTTTTCCAGATACGGGCGAAGGTTTGGATCAAATTGTTCAGACCAGCCTTCCTCCAGATCCTCTCTTGACACCTTGAAAACATCTTGCCAACCCTCTTGATTGACACATTTGATGCTCTGATCAGGTACCCCAGTACTCCACACGACCTGATTTGGCATATCAATCAGCCACCCCTGTTTCCGGATTTCATCCGACCCCAGAAGTGTCCCCTTGATGTCCGTTTTCCACAGTGGAACAACCATAGTGAATCCGCCCAGTTTTACCCGTGCTTGCGGAATCAATCTGGCTTTGCTTTGGTATCCATTGAAACTAATCAGATTAGTAGTTTCTGTGGAACCCTTCTCTTTTAGTGGCAGACCGGTGGTTGATACTGATGCACCTGTGTCTAACAAAAATTTTTCCTCAAACCCCTCCACTGCCCCTTTAAGATAAGGCCGTCCATCCCGCCCTATTACAATGGGTGCAACGAAGGACAAAGCAGTGGGGGGCGTACACCGTCAATCAGAGGCTGTGTCTGCATCCTCACTGCTTTGCTCGTTAAGGTACATTGCAGCTATCAGCTTCATGGCCTCAGTGTATGGAGACTTCCTTCTCTGTCCTACCTCTAAAACCAGAGGCTCTTTTCCTTGCTCTCTTGTCTGATAAGAGCTAGAGGATTCAGGAGAATTCTCCACTTTCTGTCCTTTGACAAAGTTACGTTTTGGTTTAATCTGCTGTACAAAACCATTTTCCTTTGCCGCAGCCTGATCATCTGCGTCTCCTTTCTCTGCTTTGCTCGGGCACTCCCTAGCTAGGTGTCCTTTATTATGGCACCTGTAGCATTGTATACCAGCCCTGCGTGCCTGGAATGAAGACAGATCCCCCTCAGCCCCCCCTCCTCCTCTCCGAGTGGAGGAAGGTTGCTGAGCTTTCACTTTCTGTTTGTCATTGGTAGCTGGACCCCCCCTGGTGGCCATTGCATGGATCTTCTTCTTTTCCATGCTTGGGCCTCCATCGTACAATTGGGCTGTACTGAGAACTTTCACTGCCCCTGCCATTGTACCAGATTGTGCGGCTAAGCTCACCAAAGTACGAACCAAATGTTTCAAACATCGCAAAAATTCTATAACCATTAACTCTTCCTCTCCTGGAGACATCTGCTTGTTCTCCTGGCGGGTAACCATCCGCCAGGCTTTTTCAAAAACTGCTGAGGCCTCCTCCAGGCTGTCATCTTTTGAGAACCTGAAGGATTCCAGAGCACTTGGACCTACGAGTGGAGCCCCTGTGACTGCTTCCACAAGCAGCTTTGTTCGCTCACTTTCATTGGGATACAAACCACTTGGATACCGTGCTCTGTTCAGACCACTGTATTCCAGCTGAGTCCCTACGTTGTATGGAACCCAAAGAGACATTGCCAGGCATGCCTGCTCATCCCCCCATTTGTAGCGTTTAGCCCACACTTAAAAAATCTGAGAATTTTGAAATGCACTCAAATTGGGGTTATATGGTGTTATGGTTTTAACCATCTTCCCCAAACGTTCTGCATTGATGGGGGAATACAGGGGTGCCATTGGGTGCCCCCAGGGTGCCGGAGGTCGCACTGGAAACTCTGGATTCTGCACTGGAGGAGCTCTCGGTTTTGGAGGCTTATTAGGAGCTCTAGGGATCCCGGATGGCTGCCCAGGTGGTGGTAAACTTTGGGCAGATCGAGGTCTATCTGGTGCTATGGGGACCCCGGGTGTTTGGAAATTAATTGCAGACTCATCACCACTAAAGTATCCTGTTAAACTTTGTGGAGTGAGGTCCGGGAGTGGGATTCCCCCCTCCCTTGGGGCATGCATTCCCGCATCTTCCTCCTCTGCTCCCGTACCTTGCTGCCTCCCCCCTCTGCTATCTCTTGGGATCGCGGTGGGACTGTTTGGCTGCGGGCCCATTTCTGCCTCCTCACTGTATGAGAACTCGTCTTCCTCCCCTCCGTCTGCCCCCCAGAGCTGTTCCTCCTGCTCTTCCTGTATTCCCATAAGGGACCCCTCCTCTTCTTGCTTAATGGGGACCCCTCCTGTCACTGTACCTCTCAGTGCATTTCTAAACTGCTGAATCTGCCGTTTGAAATCCAGACATCTATCACACCCCTCTGCTCCCCTTATGTCCGGAATTTCCCTGCAGTTGTACACAGCTTCTCTCACAAATGCATCAAAAGTTTGGACTGCGTTAGCCAGCAATCTAACTTTTTCCACATATCGAGCCCCGAGCGTGGTACAGCTTTCTCTGCCCTCTAAAGTCTCCCATTCTTCCGACAGCTGTGAACAAAGGCGGTCCCACGTTCTCGCAATGTTTTCATTCTGTCGTAGCGAAAACACCACAGAACTCTTATTGCCTAAGAAATGCAAGGCCTCCATGTTTTGTAAACACCTCGTACTAAACAAGCAGATAACCCCGGAGAGAGAAGAGAAAAAAAACCCACAATTCTACAATATAAACTGTCACTACGCTGCTGTTGCACAGCGTTTCTTCACTGCAGTTTAACCCTAGTCTCTTCAACTAGAATTTACACGTTAACACTGCAATAGTAACAAACTTATACGTTTATAATGCAATTGTCATACTCACACCTCCTAGGTGTAGATACGGTCACCAGGCATCTCAGTACATCTCGGTCTGCGACCCAACGATGCTCCCACGAGCTGCCTCGTCTCTTAATTGGATTCCTCCCCTCTGGAGTCTGCCGGTCCAGTGCAAGGAGTGCTCTTCGAGATCCTTTAGCAAAGACTGTGTGTACAGAACAGTCTCAGACACGATCCAACTTCTGCCGCTGTTCGCACTTTCCCTCTGCGGTGCAGGGTTGCGCACTTATCTCTTTTTGATAAGAGACAATTCTGCTTTTCCAGGCTAGTCACCGGTCTCTCAGTTCACTGTAGAACACGGGTTAAATCGGCACCACTGTAAAGGTGCCGATTTAACCCGTGTTCTACAGTGAACTGTATCTAAAGGTCCCTGGTTCGATCCCGGGTTTCGGCACCACTGTAATAATCAAATATTTAGTCCCTGTGTGTGACTACCTGACAGCCTTAGTGCTGGTCCTTATCACCTTCGGAAAATATACAGCCGTTAGCAGACTTTCACAGAATTGGTCGCCAGAGCAGTTAAGAGAATCTTTATTGTATCCAACCGGGATACTCGGTATAATCTTGGTTATAAACTTATATTGAAAAACATATGAAGCAAAGCAAACATCAGCAAGTAATAATACAGATATTGAGCAAAGCTGATTAATATGAGCGCGCTAGCTCCAGACCTGGACGCATATACCTTATAAATGGAAAAACCTCCAGACCCACAAGTGTTAACTAACCACACGCCCCCGAAGGTGGGATATGGGCGAGTTCCAGATGTCACCCCTATTAAACGCTTGCTATTGGCCTATAGAACTCTGTGATTGACATCCAGAACTCTGTGATTGACATCCGTCTAGCGCGCAAGCGCGAAGCCGATGCCCTGTACCCTAAATACTCAGAAACTGGTGTTTAGAAACACCAGGCATTGTTTGGCATTGTATGGCCCTGGGCATCCCAGGCTCAGACAGCTAGTCTGCACATCCCATAGATAATGCTGCGTTCTGACCTTTTACTATTCCCTGTAATGTTCTCTCTTCTATTCCACTCTCTGCCTGGCCTTCTAGAATCTGTATAGCAAGAGAACTCTGCACATAATCTTTGACTGAAACACAGGTTCACTTTGGCTCTAATAAGGGCCATACCTTGCAAGACCCTCTAAGAATCTTACATTGCACAGACTGGCCACGAGAGATACGTAGAGGGCGCACTTCTCTTGCGCAGACTGGCCACGAGAGATACGTAGAGGGCGCACTTCTCTTGCGCAGACTGGCCACGAGAGATACGCAGAGGCCGCACTTCTCTTGCGCAGACTGGCCACGAGCGATACGCAGAGGCCGCACTTCTCTTGCGCAGACTGGCCACGAGAGATACGCAGAGGCCGCACTTCTCTTGCGCAGACTGGCCACGAGAGATACGTAGAGGGCGCACTTCTCTTGCGCAGACTGGCCACGAGAGATACGTAGAGGGCGCACTTCTCTTGCGCAGACTGGCCACGAGAGATACGCAGAGGGCGCACTTCTCTTGCTCACACTGGCCACGAGAGATACGAAGAGGGCGCACTTCTCTTGCGCAGACTGGCCACGAGAGATACGTAGAGGGCGCACTTCTCTTGCGCAGACTGGCCACGAGAGATACGCAGAGGGCGCACTTCTCTTGCTCACACTGGCCACGAGAGATACGTAGAGGGCGCACTTCTCTTGCTCACACTGGCCACGAGAAATACGTAGAGGGCGCACTTCTCTTGCTCACACTGGCCACGAGAGATACGTAGAGGGAGCACTTCTATTGCTCACACTGGCCACGAGAGATACGTAGAGGGCGCACTTCTCTTGCTCACACTGGCCACGAGAAATACGTAGAGGGCGCACTTCTCTTGCTCACACTGGCCACGAGAGATACGTAGAGGGCGCACTTCTCTTGCTCACACTGGCCACGAGAGATACGCAGAGGGCGCACTTCTCTTGCTCACACTGGCCACGAGAAATACGCAGAGGGCGCACTTCTCTTGCGCAGACTGGCCACGAGAGATACGCAGAGGCCGCACTTCTCTTGCACAGACTGGCCACGAGAGATACGCAGAGGCCGCACTTCTCTTGCGCAGACTGGCCACGAGAGATACGCAGAGGCCGCACTTCTCTTGCGCAGACTGGCCACGAGAGATACGCAGAGGCCGCACTTCTCTTGCGCAGACTGGCCACGAGAGATACGTAGAGGCCGCACTTCTCTTGCGCAGACTGGCCACGAGAGATACGCAGAGGGCGCACTTCTCTTGCGCAGACTGGCCACGAGAGATACGTAGAGGGCGCACTTCTCTTGCGCAGACTGGCCACGAGAGATACGCAGAGGGCGCACTTCTCTTGCACAGACTGGCCACGAGAGATACGTAGAGGGCGCATTTCTCTTGCGCAGACTGGCCACGAGAGATACGCAGAGGCCGCACTTCTCTTGCGCAGACTGGCCACGAGAGATACGCAGAGGCCGCACTTCTCTTGTGCAGACTGGCCACGAGAGATACGCAGAGGCCGCACTTCTCTTGCGCAGACTGGCCACGAGAGATACGTAGAGGCCGCACTTCTCTTGCGCAGACTGGCCACGAGAGATACGCAGAGGGCGCACTTCTCTTGCACAGACTGGCCACGAGAGATACGTAGAGGCCGCACTTCTCTTGCGCAGACTGGCCACGAGAGATATGCAGAGGGCGCACTTCTCTTGCACAGACTGGCCACGAGAGATACGTAGAGGGCGCACTTCTCTTGCGCAGAATGGCCACGAGAGATACGTAGAGGGCGCACTTCTCTTGCTCACACTGGCCACGAGAGATACGCAGAGGGCGCACTTCTCTTGCGCAGACTGGCCACGAGAGATACGTAGAGGCCGCACTCCTCTTGCGCAGACTGGCCACGAGAGATACGCAGAGGGCGCACTTCTCTTGCTCACACTGGCCACGAGAGATACGCAGAGGGCGCACTTCTCTTGCGCAGACTGGCCACGAGAGATACGCAGAGGGCGCACTTCTCTTGCTCACACTGGCCACGAGAGATACGTAGAGGGCGCACTTCTCTTGCGCAGACTGGCCACGAGAGATACGCAGAGGGCGCATTTCTCTTGCGCAGACTGGCCACGAGAGATACGTAGAGGGCGCATTTCTCTTGCACAGACTGGCCACGAGAGATACGCAGAGGGCGCACTTCTCTTGCTCACACTGGCCACGAGAGATACGCAGAGGGCGCACTTCTCTTGCTCACACTGGCCACGAGAGATACGTAGAGGGCGCACTTCTTTTGCACAGACTGACTGAAGTTACGGGACCCGGTAACGGAGCTGGAGAAGACTGAGGACGGCGGCGTAGGAGCAATCTGTGCGGATGGGGCTGGAGGAAGCCCCAGGTATGTATAAATCTTTTATAGTAACTCGTCTCTGGTACACTTTAAGTGAACCCGATCTGACATAAAAAAAAAAAAAAATAGATACTTACCTAGTTAGAGGGGTTTCCCACATCCTCCTTGACCCCACCGTAACTGCCCCGGAACCCTCTGAACATATCCGACAAGTCGGGTAAATATGTTCGGGCGGCCGCGTTACTAGTCACCTGCGCAGTAAGCTATAGCTGCTCTAAATGAGCGGGTGTTTGTGTTACTGAGCATGTGCTTCCGTACTCATGTAGGTACGGTATAGCCGTGCTCATGCAAGAAAGGGAGCCCGGCAAACCAGCGCAGTGAACCAGAGGGACGTGCAAGAGCGGCTCCAGCCTACTGTGCAGGCAAGGCCATGTTTGCGCAGGCGCAGTATGGCTTTGCTCGAGCCTGAAGAAGAGTCCGGCCCTGATCTTGTCAGGCTTGTCGGAATTCTTTGTAGGTTCTGCGCTCGGCAACGGGTCCTGAAGGTCGGCATGAGACGTTTCTAAAAAATCCAGAGGCTTCTCTTTTCTTAGGTAAGTATATATTTTTTAACGATTTTCGAGAGACTTTACAAAATGCTGCCTTGCAGTATGCAGAAAGTAGATGCGTGTAGTCTTTTTTTTTTCAACGCAATACAGACATCAGGGTAGTTTCTAGGCTAAAATGCACCCAGGGCGAGGGTGTAAAAATTGCCCCTCTCCGCCCATGGAGCAAGGTATAGGTGCCCGCATTATAGGTTAGCCAGGTCTAGTTGCACTCAGTATAGGTAGCCAGCTATATGGTTCCCCCAGTATAGGTAGCCAGGCATAGGTGCCCCAGTATAGGTAACCAGCTATAGGTCCCCCCAGTATAGGTGGCCAGGCATAGGTGCCCCAGTGTAGGTTAGCCAGGTAGGTGCCTTTAGTATAGGTAGCCAATATAGTTTCCCCCAGTGTAGGCTAAATAGGCATGTGCCCCCAGTATAGGTTAGATAGGTAGGTGCCCCCAGTACAGGCTAGTTAGGTGGGTGCCTCAAATATAGGTAGACAGAATAGTTGACCCCAGCATAGGTTAGATAGGTAGGTGCCCCCAGTATAGGTTAGTTAGGTAGGTGCCCCCAATATAGGTAGCCAGTAGTATAGTCTACTTCCTGCTAAACAGGTAGTAGAGTGTGTATAAGCGGCTATGCAGAGGAGGAGACCAGCGGCAAGTGATCAGCAATTGGAACGCAGGGAGGTGAGTTGCAGTATACAGCGCTTCCTGCTGAGCTTACTCTGCAGCGGAGGGGGGAGCATGGAGTTGAGAGGAAAGGAGGGAGAAGTCGGGCCATCCTCCCCACAGCTGCGGCTCTTCCTCCATAACGGCATTCCCCTCCCTCAGGGCGGTCGCACGCCCCTAGAAACGGGGCTGACATATGTACACATAAAATTGTGAAAGAACACAGAACTTCTGTGGCCTCTAAAAAGTAATTGCAAGAACATCACTCCCACTAGTGATGGGTCGTTCGCGAACGAGCCGGCTCTTTGCTGCAAACGACAAGAGCCAGCTCTCAGTTTTAAAAGAGCCGATGCCTCAGCTGCCCCACAGAGCTCTGCTTTGCTCTGTAATAAAGGGCGCTGAGGCATGCTGGGAGATGTAGTCCTCCTCTTCCAGCTTGTAGGAGTGTATGGGGCGGAGTAGAGCAGTAGCAGGAGGGATTGCCCCATTTAGAGAAGCAGTCTGGAGTTGTCAAGGAGACGGGGCGAGGCTTTTACTCCGATTCTTAGTGGTGTCTAGTGATATTTAATGAAGAGCCGATTCAGAGACCCGTAAGAGCCGGCTCTTTAATGGGAGCCGATTCAGAAGAGCCGATTCTCTGAGAAGAGTCAGAATTCCCATCACTAACCACACAAAGCTAGCCCCAGCACCCAGCCTTGGGCCTGGAACCCACTAGAGCGTTTTTTTTTTAGAGTTTAGGGAGCGCTTTAACTTGCTAACGATTTCCCTAAACGCTCTGCCAATGTAAATGGATGGCTCTGTACAAATTAACAAGCTGACACATCATTTCATTCCAGCGGTTCTGGAGGTGTGTTTAGCTTCTAAGGGTACAATGGTTAATTTGCATATATTCAGCAGTGATGCACAGGAAGACATCTCGGCGCTCACGCCAACCTGAATTATCGCAAATTCTTTCTGTTTTAGGAAAGCAAACTTTTGTTTTTCTTAACAGCTTAGTAAGGGGGCTTTTAGGACCATTGTAGCCCCTCACACACTCCAATGAGTTCCGGGTCACCATGAGCTTGCTGGTTAGTCTGTGCTAAATGGATGGGACAGATTCCACTACAGTGATTGCGGTTAAGCTAATTGCAATCACAGGACATGCAGCATTTTGGGAGTGTTCCCATTCTAATGACTTGTATAGGCGCAGGGAAATCGCTCCCAAAATCACTTGCAAAACGCTGTCACAAATCGCTAGCGATTGCAATAGCGCTGTTTCTAGTGGGTTCCAGGCCTCTTCCTTTCTGTTCATTCTGTTCAGCATTTTAATAGAACTACAATTACCAGTCCTCTCCTGAAACTCCAACTCTCTAAACTAACTAGCTTCTTCTCAGTGTGTGAAAGCCTCTGTCATCTGTTACATGTAAATAAAGTTGATTCAAAGCCATCATGGCGTCGCCACTGAGCACGCCGCTCTGCCAGCACTAAACATGGCGCAGCCGCTGCCCTTCTCCTCTCCCAACGTGGCTCCGCCCGCTTCAAAGATGGTATCGCGGAAGTGACGCCTAGCGTCTTCCCTGAACAAAGATGGCGGATCCTCCCACAGCGTCATTCGTTAAAGCTGGGAGAAGTGAGGGCAAGAGCCGCTGCGCTAGGTCTAGGCGGAAGTGTGGGCCCCTGTATATCTGGGGAGGAGACCCCGCCCTGGCCTCTTTCCGCTCCGAGCGCCGACCGGTTAGGATCTAGGCGAGCTGACACGTGAGTGGTTTCGGTGGAAAGCGGCGATTCCGGCGGGCTGTGATACGTGTGCGGGTCCCGGGGGGAGCATGGGACAGACCACACTGCCGGGGGGAGGCCTGCACTGATCATATATGGGAGAATACAGGAGTTCAGCACATTGCCAGGCATGCAGCTGCACAGGAGGGACATCAGTATGCCTATTACATGATCTTATTAAAGGAACAGTAACCTTTAGTGTGAAAATCTTCCTGATCTGTCTACACATCTTACAATCTGGTTGTCCAATCTTACCTTGGACTGTCTGCCATGCACTGTACAGTGACCTGATCCAGCTAGTGATATAGTAAAAGTGCCCATGAACTGTGAGATGTTTCCTGGCAGATTTATTCACTGGGATAACATCTGCTGAGGATTGTTCGCCTGACATGCTGCCTGATTGTAATTTTGTAACTTTTTTTTTCTTTAAATGGTTTATCATGGGAGTGACCGTATCTCTGTCCTAGGCATGGTGATGTGCCCCTCTGCTTATGCTGCTCTCTCCAGGGCGCCATGCAGAGTATTAGCGCTCTGACACTAACCTCCCTAGCTGGTGTGCTCCTTCCAGATGAATGGCTGATCAGAGTCCCAAATGCCACCCATGAACAACATTTGGGACATACATGCAAAAACTGTGCTGAAAAATTTGGGTGCAGGGTGAAGCTGAAAATTGGCTCACCCTGCCCCTGCAAAAGTTCCATCGGCATTAAAGAGAACCTGAACTGAAAATAAAAAGTTAAAATAACCATCCACAGGTTATACTTCCCTCCTGTGTAGTCTACTACTCAATCTCTTTCTCCTTTCCTGCGTCCCATTTGTCCACTGTGATCAGTGGGATTCTCTGTCCTCCATTTTAAAAATGGCAGTTACCACATAACAGCTTCCTGGTCAGCACACTTAACCTCCCTAGCGTTCTGGACGTGCTGAGGCCCTGGTGGGCCGATTTGAATAATTTTTTTTGAAACACGCAGCTAGCACTTTGCTAGCTGCGTGTTTCTCCGATCGCCGCAGCTCGCTGCCAATCCGCCACTACCCAACGCGAAAGGGCCCCGTGCGCAGCCTGGGCAATCAGTGCCAGGCAGCGCTGCGTAGTGGATCCGGACTCCGTCTGACGTCACAACGTCGATGACGTCAGTCCGATTGTCGCCATGGTGACGGGGAAGCCCTAAAGAAAATTTCCCTTTTTTTTTTTTTCCTTGTAATTTGGGCTCCATTGCTGGCACCCAGGTAACCCTCTAAGTTATGGCTGTAAGTCACAGTACATGGCTGCGCCCAATGTGTGGTGCAGTTTTTGCCTGCTTCACCATTCGGTTGCAATTTTAAATGCATCTGAATGGCAGCGGTTGTAACACCTCACATGTCAATGCTTGACACCTGGTAGTCTTCCTCCATGGCAAGAAGCCGTGACCTGTTGCATCTGGCCACGGCTGCACTCATATGTGACTCTAGGGGGAGCTGTCTTATCGACCACCAGCACAGAGCTCTAACCTGCTCCTGGCTGTGCATGAGAGCAGCTGACAGATGGTGAATTCACTGCCTGTCAGCGGCCCATCTGAAAGAGGCCAAACAAGAGCCTTGAGCTCAGGTCTTCAAAGTTCAACTTGTAAGGGCAGTAATTACAGGGCTGTAACTTTCTATGATAGTGCCAGTTTAACCTTCCTGGCGGTAACCCCGAACATAGTTTGGGGTAAGCCGCGCAGGAGGTTTTCTCAGGCCCTGCTGGGCCGATTTGCTTAATTTTTTTTTTTTTTGCTGAACGCAGTTAGCACTTTGCTAGCTGCGTCAGCACACCGATCGCCGCCGGCCCGCGCTCGATCGCCACTATCCGCTCCGCCCCCCCCCCCCAGACCCCGTGCGCTGCCTGGCCAATCAGTGCCAGGCAGCGCTGAGGGGTGGATCGTGACTCCCAAAGACGTCGCTGACGTCATCCCGCCATGGCGACGGGGGAAGCCCTCCAGGAAATTCCTTTCTTTGAACGGGATTTCCTGATCGGAGATCGCCGAAGGCTCGCTACATGATTTAAAAAAAAATAAATAAATGCTGCGCAGCCTTCTGGCGGAAAACATTAGACCGCCAGGAGGGTTAATGGTTCTCACTGCCTGTCCTGGAACAGATGTACAGATAAGGCCTTATTTTTTTTTGGCTGCATGCTTGTTCCAGGTTAATGACCACAGGTAGATTCTTTATACAGTGAGCTTTCTCTCCTGCTGCTTTATCCAAAGTAAGTACATGGACTTTAGATGTGCATGTGCAGTAAATCTGGGTACGTAGTTTTAATATTTGTCACAGGGAACATTCTTGGAACGACTGCTGCACATATTCGTTGCTCGGCAACCTGTCCTGGTCTATGGAGAGGGAAGGATGGTGAATGAGAGATCCAGCCAAGGGAGACAGCAATACATGATCAATAGTGGTAGCATATTGGAGGTCCAACATGATGGGTCAATGATTTTGTCGGGGGGGCACTAGCAACCTGGGGATTATAGCTTGAGGTTAATTTGCGATCCTTAATAGGTTTATGAAAAAAATGTGACTTTTTTTTCTGTTCGTTGTTCAATCCCATGACCATACATGGAATCCTCCTAATTCAGATTTTGTTTTATTTGTAGGATGGCAGACTGGGAATCTGTTCCTGTTGGGGCCGAGACCCCAGAAATTAAGCTGTTCGGGAAGTGGAGTACCGATGATGTCCAGATCAATGACATCTCCCTGCAGGTACCAATTTATATGTGCTGGAAGTTGTCACCAACTATCTCTGAAACAGTATTTGTTCTACGTTTTAGGGAGCAGTATTGGAAGTCACCACCTGTCAGCTGATCTCCTACCCTGGCCAGGCTCTTGTTAGCGGTTGACACGCGTGGTGTTACTACTACTGCTGCAATTCAGCTGCATTTAAATTGCACTGACTGTAGACTGAACGGCTTGGAAAGCGCACAGTTCAGCTTCCTGTCTGAGAGGGGCCTAAAGTGGACAGTGGCTGGATAGTGTACTGGTTAAAGGCACCGCCTTTGACATTGGAGACCAGGGTTCTTGCTACTCCCTGGCTAGGGTCAGTACCTATTCAGTAAGGAGTTCAAGGCAAGACTCCCTAACACTGAAGGGTGGCTTTTTTTTGTTCCCTTGAAATACAACAGTTCCCATTATCTGAAACTCGGGCAACCGAAAGACTTGACTAACCGGCATGCCTGAGTGATAACGGGGACTTTGCTTTTAGCTGGTTTTGGGGCGTTTAAAATACTTACCAAACCTCCAGCGAAGTCTAGCATACTTTCCGAATGACCCAGTGGCTTCCGTGCACGCAAGTCAGTGTATCATGTGACCCGGCTGTCATGTACGGGGAAGCTGGAAAGCGCTAGCAGCCCACTAGGTGAATCAGAAAGGCTGCTAGACATCGCAGAAGGCTTGTTTAGTAACTTTTTTGGGGGGAGGGGGGGGGTTGTTGTGCAACCAGCAAGCACATGTATCCAGCACCAGGTGATCCCCGCTGGTGCCGGATACTGGGGACTCTGCTGTATTTATTTTACTTTTAGCAGTGGTGTGGAAGGTACTATTTGCTAATGAAACTAGGAATGTGAGTGGCTGGTAGTGGCAAAATTCACCAAGACAAGACAAATAACATTTATATTGCGCTTTTCTCCTTGCGGACTCAAAGCGCCAGAGCAGAGCAGCAGCCACTAGGGTGCGCTCTATTGGCAGTAGCAGTGTAAGGGAGACTTGCCAAAGGTCTCCTACTGAATTAGTGCTGGCTTACTGAACAGGCAGAGCCGAGATTCGAACCCTGGTCTGCTGTGTCAGAGGCAGAGCCTATAACCATTACACCATCAGCCAACTCCTCCCACGCACGATTCCCTGGGTTACAGTTTTGTCTCATTAAGAGCCTGGGCTAATTTTTGCATTGCAATAGAGCTGTAAAACTTGCATCACCTGCATCGCTTTCTGTTGCAGAATGAACCGCTTTCAGCTGCATTGAATGGGACAGTTCTTATGTTGCGCACAGGAATGCGTTGTTAGAATTCTGTGTTGTACAGCGCATCAGACAGTGCTGCCCACGCAGTAATGTCTCTGTTACACACTGAAATCTGCGCAGCAGTGCGACGTTGTGCACGGGCCCCGACAGATGTGTGTGCTTCAATCTAGCTCTATATCCTGCCTGAAGAAAGTTGATTAGAAAGGTCTGCAGGAAAACTCGTTAGTTATGAAAGGTATTGCATAAAGCAACTTTTGTTTTGACGAATAGAGCAAAGAAATGACGGACATGTGGCCTGAGGCTCTATACACCGGTGTGTTAATGGGCTGTGTTCTCTTGGCAATTAGTACTGGTAAAATTACAGTGCACTGCCTTCCCGGCAACTTACCGGTAACCGCCATGTGGTGTATCAGGCCTCATGGAGTGGTTAAGAGAGCAACGTATGTGGGAAGGTGCATACACTCATCTACAGTATATTCTGGCGTATAAGACTACTTTTTAACCCTTGAAAATCATCTGAAAAGTCTGGGGTCGTCTTATATGCCGGGTGTCATTGATGCCGGGTGATACACCCTATCATATTACCGCCTCTCAGATCTCGCTGCTGAGGACTGTAGGGAAGCGGCGCAGGCGCACATGTGCGAGATCTGAGAGGCAGAGAGGGAAGTAAATGGGATACAAGGACGGGTCAGAAGGGTGAAAGAGGCGTGTTTTATGGGCACAACCCGACCTAGTCTTCCATACTGCTCTGATAAACAGGTAGACAAGGAGAGCCGACTAATCCACTTAGGGACAGTTGACCAATCTAACAAGTCAATCGCCTATATACTGGCATACATAGCACTTGTATATGATGTTTTTTATTTTATTTGGTGTGCGTTAGAAGATGAGTAGACTTATACGGCGATTATATCCCAAATTCTATATTTTAACTAGAAAAATTGGGGGGTGTCTTATACGCTAGAATATATGGTTCATTTTGATTGGTCAATCGCCGACTAATTTTACCACATCTGTGTAGTTTGAGGGCTGACAGACTGTGAATGTTATGAACAGATCGTGTAAGGTGAGCTCTCGTACTACATGGCAGAGGTAAAATTGGCCATTGATTGGTCAAGCAAAATTGGAAGTGTCTCCCTAATTTACTATGATCTGTAAGTGCAGGCAGCAGAAGGGGCTGATAAAACCTTGGCAATAAACCATTTTCCGACCTGGGTACCAGGGCTGTGGAGTTGGAGTCAGTCGGAGTCAGAGTAATTTTGGGTAATTGGAGTCCGTAGTTTTATGAACTGAGTAGTCGGATGATTTTTGCACTGACTGCACAACCCTGCTGGGTACCCCGGGTGCTCTCCTCAGTCTCTGGCCCACACTGACAGGACTTGGCAAGTCAGCCCCCTATGCCTGCTAGCTGTGACAGGTCCACTTTTATGTGATTTGTACTTGGGATATTGTACATGTGGTTCACAGACCATTTTCTCTCATCCAGGATTACATTGCCGTGAAAGAGAAGTATGCCAAGTACCTGCCACACAGCGGAGGCCGGTATGCGGCCAAGCGTTTCCGTAAGGCCCAGTGCCCCATCGTGGAGCGTCTGACAAACTCCCTCATGATGCACGGCAGGAACAACGGCAAGAAGCTCATGACAGTCAGGATCGTGAAGCACGCCTTCGAGATCATCCACCTGCTGACTGGAGAGGTGAGTGATGTCACCCTGGCAGGTCTGTGCTGACTGGATAGGGGAGTGATGTCACTCTGGCAGGTGTGTGGTGACTGGAGAGGTGTGTGTGTGTGTGATATGTCACTATGGCAGGTGTGTGCTGACTGGAGAGGGGAGTGATGTCACTCTGGCAGGTGTGTGCTGACTGGAGAGGTGAGTGATGTCACTCTGGCAAGTGTTTGGTGACTGGAGAGAGGAGTGATGTCACTCTGGCAAGTGTGTGGTGACTGGAGAGGTGAGTGATGTCACTATGGCAAGTGTGTGGTGACTGGAGAGGTGAGTGATGTCACTATGGCAGGTGTGTGGTGACTGGAGAGGTGAGTGATGTCACTCTGGCAGGTCTGTGCTGACTGGAGAGTAGGGATGATCAATGAGATGCAAATTGTTCTGAAATTATGCAAATATATGCAGGTTTAAAATGGACCAATTCATTTAAACCCAGGTTTATAGTGATCCATTTTCACGGGTTAAATTGATTGGTCCATTTTTAACCTGCATACATTTGCATAAATTTGCATCAAGTTTGAACAATTTGCATGTCTGATCATCCCTACTGGATGATCCCTACTGATGTCACTCTGGCAGGTCTGTGCAGGCAGATCTATTACTGCAGTTGGTGCACAGATTGAAGCTTTACACCCTTTTCTTTACAGGGCTTTCTCTTTATTTAATTTGGTCTGGGCTTCAGTTGCGGCGAGTGTCTGTTACAGCCACTCACTATCTAACGTGACTAACTTAGAGACACTGAAGCAAAAAAAAAGAAATATACTTAATTGGTTGTGTAGAATGTATAATTACTAGATTAGTAGCAAAGAAAATATTCTCATATTTTTTTCACTTACAGTGGGTTGCAAAAGTATTCGGCCCCCTTGAAGTTTTCCACATTTTGTCACATTACTGCCACAAACATGAATCAATTTTATTGGAATTCCACGTGAAAGACCAGTACAAAGTGGTGTACATGTGAGAAGTGGGGTGTGCGTAATTATTCGGCCCCCTGAGTCAATACTTTGTAGAACCACCTTTTGCTGCAATTACAGCTGCCAGTCTTTTAGGGTATGTCTCTACCAGCTTTGCACATCTAGAGACTGAAATCCTTGCCCATTCTTCTTTGCAAAACAGCTCCAGCTCAGTCAGATAAGATGGGCAGAGTTTGTGAACAGCAGTTTTCAGATCTTGCCACAGATTCTCGATTGGGTTTAGATCTGGACTTTGACTGGGCCATTCTAACACATTGATATGTTTTGTTTTAAACCATTCCATTGTTGCCCTGGCTTTATGTTTAGGGTCGTTGTCCCGCTCGAAGGTGAACCTCCGCCCCAGTCTCAAGTCTTTTGCAGACTCCAAGAGGCTTTCTTCCAAGATTGCCCTGTATTTGGCTCCATCCATCCATCTTCCCATCAACTCTGACCAGCTTTCCTGTCCCTGCTGAAGAGAAGCACCCCCGGAGCATGATGCTGCCACCACCATATTTGACAGTGGGGATGGTGTGTTCAGAGTGATGTGCAGTGTTAGTTTTCCGCCACACATAGCGTTTTGCATTTTGGCCAAAAAGTTCTATTTTGGTCTCATCTGACCAGAGCACCTTCTTCCACATGGTTGCTGTGTCCCCCACATGGCCTGTGGCAAACTGCAAACAGGACTTCTTATGCTTTTCAGTTAACAATGGCTTTCTTCTTGCCACTCTTTCATAAAGGCCGACCTTGTGCAGTGCACGACTAATAGTTGTCCTATGGACAGATTGCCCCACCTGAGCTGTAGATCTCTGCAGTTCGTCCAGAGTCACCATGGGCCTCTTGATTGCATTTCTGATCAGCGCTCTCCTTGTTCAGCCTGTGAGTTTAGGTGGATGGCCTTGTCTTGGTAGGTTTACAGTTGTGCCATACTCCCATTTCTGAATGATCGCTTGAACAGTGCTTCGTGGGATGTTCAAGGCTTTGGAAACCCTTTTGTAACCTAAGCCTGCTTTAAATTTCTCAATAACTTTATCCCTGACCTGTCTGGTGTGTTCTTTGGACTTCATGGTGTTGTTGCTCCCAATATTCTCTTAGACAACCTCTGAGGCCGTCACAGAGCAGCTGTATTTGTACTGACATTAGATTACACACAGGTGCACTCTAGTCATTAGCACTCATCAGGCAATGTCTATGGGCAACTGACTGCAATCAGACCAAATGGGGCTGATTAATTACGCACACCCCACTTTGCAGTTATTTTTTTTTGTAATGTTTGTAATGATGTATGATTTTCGTTCCACTTCTCGTATGTACACCACTTTGTATTTGTCTTTCATGTGGAATTCCAATAAAATTGATGCATGTTTGTGGCAGTAATGTGACAAAATGTGGAAAACTTCAAGGGGGCCGAATACTTTTGCAAGCCACTGTATATAGTGTTAGTTTATAGCATTGCATCATTCTCTAATATTTGCAGTTTACACACTACTCGGCATTCTAAGGCCCCATTCACACTTGAGCAGGAATCACGCGATTCCCGCTCAGCGCAAAACTCTAGCGGTTTTTAAAAACCGCTAGCCCATGTAAGCCTATGGCAGTGTTCTCACTGCCGCGTTTGCGGTTAGCGTTAACCGCAAACATGTAACATGCAGCGTTTTGCCGGCGATTCGCTAATAGCGTGCATAGCACGCTCCCAAAACGCTGCATTGCCCTGTGATTTATTTTTTTTTTTCCACGTTAATCGTGGATAAACCACCCTCGTAAAACGCTAGCATTAATCACCGGCGTTTTTAGGTGGGAATGGGGCCTAAATGTTTTTACATAGCAGTGTATTGAACTATTGACCTGTCCTCTGGAGAGAAAAAGAAAATACAGTGACTGACAGTTGATATAATAAGCTTCAGAAGACAGAGCTCTCTGCAACTTAGAAAGTCGTGGAGCGCAATGGCTTTTTTGCATAGCTAACTGGAGTTTAACTCTTCCTGTACTGGAAACAATATTAGACTTGTGTCTCTGTTCCTAATGTTTTATTTCTTAGCTGTACTACACATACAAATCATTATAATTTTTTTTTTTTCGCTTTAGTGTCTTATGGATTGTTTTTGCTGTCAAAGACTGAATGTTGTGCCTGCTGTGGCGTCAGCTATTCTAGCTGTCCTGTCTGCCTGAGTTACAAATTGTATGTGGTGAATCTCTCTCAAGCAGTCTTGTGGACGCATCTGGTGTTAAAGTTGGCCCTCCAGCAGTTGCTGGATAGTGTAATAGTTAGACACTGAAGCGAAAAAAAAATTATGACATTATGATTTGTATGTGTAGTACAGCTAAGAAATAAAACATTAAGATCAGATACATCAGTCTAATTGTTTCCAGTACAGGAAGAGTTGAGAAACTCCAGTTGTTATCTCTATGCAAACAAGCCATTAAGCTCTCCGACTATGTAAAGGGGCCCATACACTCAGCCGATTTTCTGGCCTCCCGATCGATCGATTGATCGTTTGCAAATCGGTTGGCCAATCGACCGATCAATGGCCGATTTCGATGGATTTCCATCGAGCTGGCAGGATGGAAAATTTAGGTCGATCTGATGAGATTGCTTATCAGTTTGCATTGGCCTTAATGGAAATCTGATGGCAAAAAAAATGCCATCAGATAGAATTCCAATAGATTTCAAACTGAAATCTATTGGAATTCTATCCTGGTAAAAAATGTTCTAAAAACGCATCAGATAGATCATCAGATGCATTTCTTATCTATCTGCTGCCAATCTGACCAGTGTATGGCTACCTTAAGTCGTGGAGAGGGCTGTTATCTGACTTTTATTATCTCAACTGTTCCTGGACTATTTACTTTTCCTCTGGCAGAGGAGAGGTCATTAGTTCACAGACTGCTCTGAAAGAATCATTTTGAATGCTGAGTGTTGTGTAATCTGCACATATTATAGAATGATGCAATGTTAGAAAAAACACTATATACCTGAAAATAAAAGTGTGAGAATATTTTCTTTGCTGCTAATCTTCTAGTAATTATTCATAGTACACAACCAATTCACTATATCCCTGTAGCTGCATAGTACACAACCAATCTCCCCATCCCTGTAGCTGCAGGCAGTCCAGCGCTGGCTCCCCTGAAAGTCCCTCCACAAAGGCTGACAAGGTAATATTTACCTTTCTGGGATCCAGTGCAGGCGCAGTAGCGGCTTTTCATTCCGGTAAGAAGGAAATAGCCGAGCCCCGATCGTATCCGCTCTACTGCACAGATGCAAAGGACTTGCACCTGCGCCGTAGAGCGGATCGATCTGGTTTGGATATTTCCGTCTTTGACCCGAATGACGAGTGGCTAGTGCACCTGCGCAGGATCACGGTAGGTGAATGTTTACCTCGCTGCTATTGGGGGGGGGGGGGGGGGGAGGGGGCGGGTGTATATGGTCCAGGCAGGGACTGGGGAAGCCTTGTTAGGATCCTGAGGCTTCCCCCTCCCGAGGTAAGTACCCCCAGGGGCCCTTTTTTGATTCAGGTTTTCTTTAAAGCTGCATATATTTTCACTACACTATGCATAATCCTGCATCAATGCATCTTATTGACCCATCCCTATTTAGCATCTTACTAACCCTCTCTGCTCCTGATTGTTAAATGTCCCGATCCAGATGACTGGATTGTTGGCTGGTAGGAAGTTGGTGCTGCAGAGCAGGTTGATCCATACATGATGGCTTTGATTGTAAAGTAATGAAGGATGCACGGAAGACTGTTGGGAATGAGGGATTAGTCGGAAACGTGTGTGTGTGCCTGTGTGCCTGTGTGCCTGTGTGTGTGCCTGTGTGCCTGTGTGTGTGCCTGTGTGTGTGTGTGTGTGCCTGTGTGCCTGTGTGTGTGTGCCTGTGTGTGTGTGCCTGTGTGTGTGTGCCTGTGTGTGTGTGTGCCTGTGTGTGTGTGTGCCTGTGTGTGTGTGTGCCTGTGTGTGTGTGTGCCTGTGTGTGTGTGTGCCT